>NW_027469535.1:0-107263 GCF_051020765.1 Lasioglossum baleicum
CTTCCGGAGCGACACGGCTGGAGAGGTCTTGTATTTGCGTACGTCAGACCGGAACCGCACTACTGGATTGTTTTCGGTAATGTCTTCAGCCTTCATTTCGTACCGTATGCATTTTTTCCCTGGTTTTCTATTTTTTTTATACTTACAGTTATTTAATATTATTATATTTTCGATTACCTTCGAAATTTTCAATTCTTAGATTAAAATGTTGTATTTCATTGTGAAAGTGTCCTTGGAATTACTTGTGTGTATGTTTATGACATTATTTTGTTAAACTTATTCTTATTTTACACTTCTTTATTTTACATTCATGCCTGCTTGAGAACCTACGCTATAGGACGGGCAGTACTTGCCAGCCCTTGGTGTTGCGTATTACAGAACGGAGCGGCGCTACTGGATTGTCTTTGTTCATTTCTTGAACCACAATATTTTCCGCAAGCATTCTTTCGCAGTTTTCTATTTATTTACAAATACTGTAATTTAGTGTGATGCTAATTGCGATTTTTTTGTCCTAATTTTTTATTTTTATTTTATGAACCTGTATCTCTTAGTAGAACTGTCTTTGGAAATTGTTGAGTGTGCGTTTACGACTATATTTTGTCAATCTTTTTGTTGTTTTCTACTATTGTCTGTATAACTACGTACGCTGTCAGAACAGCAGCGCTGGCGATGTCTGGCATCTGCGTACGGCAGTTCGGAGTTGCGCTACTGGATGATAATCGATAATTTCATTAACCTTGATTTTATACCGTGTGCAATTTTTCCCAGTTTTCCATTTATTTATACATACTGTAATTTACTGTTATGATATTTTCAATTTTATCCATATTTCTCAATTGTTAGTTAAATGAATTGTATTTCTTATTAAAAGTGTTTATTGACTACGTTGAGTCAACGTTTATGACAATAGTTTGTTAAACTAATTGTTCCTTTATATGACTGTCTCTGTAGGTACCAACGCTTCCAGTGCGACACTACTGGATTTGCCTCGTAGTCGCGTCCAGTAGATCGGAGCGACTCTACTGTATGGTATTTCCTTATCCTTGTTTTTGACACGTATGCATTTATCCCATGTTTTTTATTTATATATGCGTAGCATAATTAACTGTTGTATTTTCAATTTTATTCAAAATATTTAATTTTCAGTTGATAAACTTGTAGTCCTTAGTAAAAATAACTTTGGAATTTGTTGAGGGTACGTATATGACATTATTTTGTTGAATTTGTTGTTGTATTGCATGATTGTCTGTACACGAGCTTACGCTATCGGAACCACACGTCTGCAGTGAACTTGCAGTTAAGCATCGGTAGATGGTTGCGACGCTACTCTGCTCGTCACCGTATGCCTATCGGTTCTGCGGTTCTCTAGGAGCGGATTGACGATGTAGTTGTGTACGGCAGATCGGAGAGGCACAACTGGCTAATATACCTTAATTTCTTCAATCCTGATTTGGACCAGCATGCGTTTCTCCTCGTGTTTTCTATTTATTTATACATACTCTAATGTACTGTTATATTTTTAATTTTCTATCAAAGTTTTCAATTTTTAATTCTAAAAGCTGTACTTCTCAGTACAGGTTTCTTCCGAATTGGTTGAATTTCCGCTTATGACAATACATTGTTCAGCTCGTTATTACCTTACATGATTGTCTGTATACGTACCTATGCTTCCGGAGCGTCACGAATGAAGTCGTCTTGCCGTTCCATTCGGTATATCGGTGCGACACTACTCCATGACCATCGATACGTGTTCTAACCTTAATACTGTACCGTACGCATTCTTTCCCAGTCTTCCATTTATTTATATACACCGTAAGTTACGGTTACGATATTTCCGATTTTTATCGTAACTTTAATTTTTAGAATAAAAAATTGTATTTCTTTAGAAAAGTGCCTTTTGAATGAGTTGAGTGTACATTTGTGACAATATTCTCTGAATGTTGTTGTTATTTTATACGATTGTCTATATTCGTTCCTACGCTTCCGGAACGACAGTGCTGGAGTGGTCTTGTAGTCGCGTACGGCAGATCGAAGCGGCACAACTGAATGTTCAACGTTAATTCCTTTAACCACAATGTTAAACCGTATTCCCTCTTTCACAATTCTCTGTTTATATATGTATACCGTATTTTACTACTACGATATCCTTAATTTCCTCCGATGTTCCCAATTTTAATTTTAGAAAATTGTATTTCTTATTAATCGCATCTTTGGAATTAGTTTAGTGTACGATTATGATAATATTTTGCAATACTTGCTGTTATTTTATACAGATGCCTGTATGCGCACCTACGCTTCCGGAACGACACGGCTGCAATGGCTTTGAATTTGCGTACGGCAGATCGGAGCGGCATACTGGATCGTTTTCTTTTTTCGGGCAACGGTGGTTTTGAACCCTATCCATTTTTTCTCACATTTTCCATTCATTTGCACGTTCGGTAATTTGCTGTTATGAAATTTTCTATTTTCTTCGCAATTATAAATCTTTATTTCAAAAAATTGTATTATAAAAAATTGTATTCCTTGACAAAAGAGTCTTAGAAATTAGTTGTGCTTACGTATAAGACGATATTTTGTTAGACTTATTGACATTTTATATGATTGTCTGTATTTATACATACGATATCGGTGCAACACGACTAGCGAGGTATTGTAGTTGGGTTCGTCAGAACCGACCGGCACTACTGAATGGTCTCCGATTATTACTATAACCTTGATTTTGTACAGTAACAATTTTATCCCAGTTTTTCATTTATTAGTACATATTGAATGTCACTGCTATGATGTTTTCACTTCTCCAAATAAATACAATTTCTGACATATAAAATTGGAGGGTTTGAATAAAATCGGAAATATCATAACAGAAGATCACAGATTGTAGAAATAAATAGTGAATATCGGAAGAATGCAGACGGTACAATACCAAGGTTCATGAAATTAACGAAGATCATGCAGTAATGTCGATCCGGTCGACCATACGAAACTGCAAGACCAGCTCAGGCGCATCATTCCGGCAGCGTACGTACATATAGAGGCAATCGTATAACATAACAAAGAGTTAAACAAAATATTGTCACAAACGTATACTCAACTAATTCCAATGGCACTTTTCATGTACGATTCGATTTCTGAAATTAAAAACTTGAAATTTTGCAAAAATCGAAAATATCATAACAGTATATTACAGTTCGATTTCAAATAAAGAAATGAGTCTCCATTTCAGTGACGGGCACCTTAACTTCATATGTGCATTAGAAGATCGAACGTCAAACCTTTCGAGAACGTTACCACATTATTTTCGAGACGATCGGAAAAGTCAAAAGCTTCATCAATCCTGTGATTCGGGGAGGCAAGCCAGGTATTCCGACAGTAAATCCGCTGAGCAGTATGGTAAATAGACAGCATAGTTCACCGTTCGAATATTAATAGCAGGCCGGCAAGCCGTTGTGGAGCATTACCTCTAAGTGTTGGTTCAAACTTATTACAGAATGCCCTTCCCTCCGAAAAACTAACTCGCTGTATCGGGAGTATTACACCGTGTTCAGAGATACTAACTCGTATACATTTTAGTGTCGAGCACCTTAATTTCATGCATGAATGGAAAACTCGAGGGCCATACCGTTCGAGAACGCTACCACCATATTTGAGATTCGGACGGCTAAGTCAATACCTTCACCCATCCTGTGATTCCGAGTGTCAAATCCGGTATTCCGGGGGTAAATCCGCTGAACAGTAGACACCTTAATTTACGGTATAAATTGTAATATAGAGATGCGAACCATCGTAGTACGTTACTTACTGTTATAGCGTCGAACTTTTTACCGGGTACCCTACCCTCCCAGGACAGATCTCGCTGCAGCAAATGCCCTGCTTAGTGTTCAAGGCATCAAATTGGTAGACACGTTAGCAGGCGGAAAAGTTAATTGCATGTATCATAAGGAAGATGGAGAATCAAATAGTCCGAGAACGCTACCACCTCTTATGACAGTTGCATGTATAATGCAATAGCTTCACATATCCTGCTATTCCGATAGGCAAACCAGGTATGCCGGGAGTCAATCCGGTGTACAATTTTGGTAATGGACACCTTAACTCTCGGTTTGAATATCAGTGTAGAGCGTGAAACCGTTCGAGAACGTTACAAGATGCTATAAAGGCAAACGTGTTACCGAAGACCTTACCTTCCGAGATCCTGATCCGCGTTATCTAGAGTATTACTTCGTAATCAGAGTTACAAGTTAGTATGCATTTTAGTTACGGGCACCTTAATTTCACGTATGAGTTATAAGATCGAGTGTCAAACCCTCTGCGAACATTGTCCGCTTCTTTGAGGATCGAACGCCAAAGTCAGTAGCTTCTCATATTTTATGATTCTGAGAGCCACACGATGTATTCCAGTAGTAAATCGGCTGCAGAATATTGGCAATAGAGGCCCTGTTCCAGGGTATAAATATTAAGCTAGAGAGAGAGAAGCCTCTGCACAACATTTTCCATTTGAATAGAGACAAACTTTTTGCCGAAGACCTTACCCTCCGATAAACTAACCAGCTGGATCGATAGTATAACTTCGTGTTCTGAGAACAAAATTTGTATTCTTTTCAGTGTCGGGCACCGACACTTCATATATCAATTAGAAGATCGGGAATCAAACCGTTGGAGAACGTTACCACCTTCTTTAAGAACAAAACCGGTCACGTTAGTGGCTTAAACCGTCCTGTAGTTCCGAGAGTGAAACAAGTCTCTTCGGAGTAAATCCGCTGAACAAGATAGGCAATTGACACGATAATTCACGGTATGAACACTAAAGTAGAGAGTCATACTGTCGGAGATCATTATCAATTGGTATAGATTCACTCTTTTTACCGAAGTCCTTACCTTTCAAGATCATATCCCGCTGTATGGAGAGTACAACTTCGTGCTCAGAGAAAGAAATTAATATCCATCTCAGTGACAGGCCCCTACATTTCTTGTATGAATTAGAAGGTCGATTGTGAAATGGATCGGGAACGCGACTTTTCGTTGAGAGTCGGTGGGCTATGTCAAGAGCTTCACATATCCTATGATTCCGAGATTATAACCAGGAACTCCAGGAATATATCTCCTGAACAGTATTGGAAATAGACAAATTAATTCGCGGTTCGAAAATTAAAGTCGCACGTCAAATCTTTGTAGAAAGTTATTTATTCGTATAGCGTCAAACTTTTTACAGATGGCCATACCTTCTGAGAAGCCCAACCCGCTGCAGCAAATGTCTTGCACAGAGTAAATGGCAAATTAGTAACATTTACTCCGGGAATACATGGTTTGACTCTTAGAATATGGGAATACGTCTAGCTATGGACTTAGCCGTTCGTCTCTCAAAGAAAGTGGTAACGTTCTCGAACGGTTTGACCCTCGATCTTATAAATAATATATGAAATTATGGTGCCTGTCACTGAAATTCAAACTAACTTGCTTCTCTGAACACGAAGGCACACCCTCTATACAGCATGTTTGCTTCTAGGAAGGTAAGGCCTTCGGTAAAATGTTTGACTCTATACCAACAGGTAACGGTCTACAACGATTTCACTCCGTATATTTATATCAATACCGTGATATATGGTGTCTAAGACCGATACTGTACGGCGGATTTACTTCCGGCATAGCGGGTTTGATTCTCGGAATCACAAGGATACGTGAAGGTTTTGACCTAGCCATTCGACTCTCAAAGAAGGTGGTAACCTTCCCGAACACTGAACCTCGAAATACTAAGTCATTCAGGAAATTATGGTGCCCAACCCTAAAATGCATACAAATGTACTTCTCTGAACAGGAATATATACTCTCGATACGGAGGTTTGCGTTCTCGGAGGGTTTGACTTTCGGTAAATGTTTAACTGAATAGAAATGGGCATCGCCCTACAACGGTATGTCGACCTACTATAATATTTAAAGCATGAATTAAGGTGTCTATTGCCGAAATAGATCAGCGCACATACTCCCGGAGTACGGTCGGTCTCTCGGAATTGCAGCATTGGTGAAGCAACTGACGTAGCTGTTCGTCTCTCACAGAATGTGGCATCGTTCCCGTACAGTTGGACCATCAATTTTCCATCTCGTACATGCAGTTAAGGTGCCCACTACTCAAATGAATACTAATTTCTTTCTCTGATAAACAAGTTATAATATCCATGGAGCTGGTGAGGTTCGCGGAAGGTAAGGCCATCGGTAAAGCGTTTGACTTCATGCCAGTTGGTAACGCTCTCAAAAGATTTGACGTTATATGTTAATATTCAAACCGTGAATTAAGGTATCTACTGCCAATAGCGTACTGCGGATTGACTACGGGTTTCCTGGTTTGTCTCTCAGAATCACTGGATACGTGAAGCTATTTCCTTATGTGTGCGACTTTCAAAGATGGTGGTAACGTACTCGAGCAGATTGACACCCGATCTTTATATTCCGTACGTGAAACTAAGGTGTCCGTCGCTAAAATGTATACAAATATTCACCTCTGACCACAATGTTATACATTCCACACAGCGATTAACCTTCTCGGAATGTGCGGTCTTGCGTGAAAAAATAGACCTTATACCAATATATAACGATGTAAAACTATGTGATTCTGTACTTTAATATTCATTCCGGGAAGTAGGGTTTTACATGCCGTTTTACACGCCCGGAATACATGGACTGACACTCGGAATCGTAGGATAGGTGACTCTATTGACTCAGCCGATCGACTCGCAAAGACGGTGGTAACGTTCACGAACGGTATGACATCAGATATTCTAAGCCATACATTGTATTAAGGTGCCCGTCATTAAACTGTATACTAATATGCTTCTCTGAATACGAAGTTATACCCTCGATATAGTGGGTTAGGTTCACGGAAGTTATGGTATACGGTAAAAAGAATTACTTTATTCCATTTTGAATTGTTCACAAACGGTTTGATGCTCTGTTTTAATATTCAAACCGTGAATTATGGTATATATTGTCCATACTGTTCAGCGTATATACTCCGGGAATATTTGAGTTGACGCTCGGAATCACGTGACAGGTGATGCTGTGGACTAATCAATCCAACTCTCAAAGAATGTGGTGCCGCTCTCTATCGGTTTGACACCCGATCTTGTACATCATAAATGAAATTAGAATGCCCGTGACCAAGATGGATACCAATTTGCTTCTGTGAACACGAAGTTATACTCTCGTTACAGCCGAAAGTAATACTCTCGGAAAGTAACGCCTTCTGTTAAAAGTTTGACACTATTCCAATAGGTAATGTACTACAAGGTTTTGGCCCTTTTCTTTAATATTCATACCGTGCCTCGACATGTCCGTTGGTAGTTCTGAACTGTGGATTCCTGGAATACATGATCTGACCCACGGAATCAGCGGTTAGGTTATGCTGTTCGACTTAGCTGTTCAACTCTCGAAGAAGGTGGTAACGTTCTAGAAGTATTTGACCCTCGATTTTCTTATTGATAGATGAAATTGAATTGCTCGTCTTCCAAAATGTCTACTAATTACTTTCCTTGAACACTAAGCAAGACACTTGCTACACCTGGTTAGTTTCATGGAGGATAAGGTCTTCGGTAAATCATTTGACATTATTGCAATTGGTAAGGTTCTCAATCGGATTGACGCTCTACTTTAACATTCAAACCGTGAATTGAGGTGTAAATCGCCAACACCGTTCAGCGGATATACCCCGGAATATCTGGTTAGTCTCTCCGAATGACGGAATGGGTGAAGCTACATACGCAGCCGTAAGGCTCTCATAGGAGCTGGCAAAATTCACGCACGGCTTGATCCACGATCGTTTAATTCATACAAGTAATTAAGCTGTCCGTCACTGAAACGGTTACAAGCATTTTCCTGTAATCACGATGTTATAATCTCGATACGGCGGCTTAGATTCACCTAAGGTTAGGATATCCGTAGATTGTTTGACTCTGTACCAATTGGTATCGCGATACAACGGTTTGACCGTCTGCTTTAATATTGAAACCGTGAATTATGGCGTCCATTGCCAATACTTTTCAGAGGTCTTTTTCCCGGCTTACTTGATTTGACTCTCGGTATCACAGGATAGGTGAAGCTATTGACATAGCTGTACGATTATCTAAGAAGGCGGTAACGTTCTGGACCGGTTTGCCTCACGATCCTCTCATACACACGTGAAACTAATGGTCCCGACACTAATATCAATAATAATTTGTTTCTCTAAACACGAAGCAACACACTCTCTGCTGCCTATTATATTCTCGAAAGGTATGGTAATCTGTAAATAGAATGACTTTATACCTACCAGTAATGTTGACCGGCGGTTTGACTCTGTACATTAATATTCATGCTGTGAATTAGTGCATCTATCGCCAATACTGCTCTACGGATTTACTCCTGGAATACCAGGGTTGATGCTTGAAATTTCAACTATGGGTGAAGCTGTTGACTCAACGGTTCGACTCTAAAAGGAGGAGGTAACGCCCTCCGACAGTTTGACTCTCGATCTTCTAATTCATTCATGAAACTACGGCGCCTATCACAGAAACGAAGGATAATTTCTTTCTTTGAACAAGAAGTTCTAACATCGAAACAGCGAGTTTGCTTCTCCGAAGGTAAGGCATTCGGTAATCTGTTTGACTTTCTCAAATGGCAATGTTCTCAAACAGTCTCACGATCTACTTTGCTATTCAAACCGTGTATTAATATGTCAGTTGGCAATACTGTTCAATGCATTTGCTTCCGGAATACCTGCTTTGACTCCCGGAATCACAGGATGCGCGAAACAATTGACATAGCCGTTCGACTATCACAGAAGGTTTCAAAGTTTCCGAACGGTTTGAACATCGAACTTCTAATTCATACATGAAGTTACCGTGCCCGTCACTGAAATGTGGACTTATTTCTTTCTCGGAACACGACGTTTTACTATCGATACTGCGGGTGTGTTTTTCGGAGGGTAAGGACTTCGGTAGAACGTTTGAATTTGTAGGAATTTGTAACCTTCTCAGACGGTCTGACGCTCTTGTTTACCATTCAAACCGTGAATTGATGTGTCTATTGGCAATACTGTTAGCGGATTTGCTCCATCAATTCCTGGTTTGACTCTCCCAATCATGGGATAGGTGAAGCAATTGGCTTATCCTTTCGAATTTCACAGAAGGCGGCAACGTTCTCTAGCGGTTTCGCCATGAATCTTCTAATCCGTTTATGAAGTTAGGGTGCCCCTCACTAAAATTTATACTGATTTGTCCCTCTGAACACGATGTTATGCACTAGATCCAGCTGGTCAGCTTTCCAGGGGGTAAGGTCTTCGGTAATACGATTGAATATTCAGCAATTGGTATCGTTCTTAATCGAATTGACGCCCTTCTTTAACACGAAAACCGTGAAATATGGTGACATACCAATAATCTTCAACGGATTTACGCCCGGAATTGCTAGTTTCATTCTCGTATTCGGAGAAAAGGTGAAGCTCTTGACGTAGCAGTTCGTCTCTCACAGACGGTGGCAACGTTCATGAACAGTTTGATCCCCGCTCTTCTAATTTATGCATGAACTTAAGGTTCCCGTCAATGTAATGTATACTAATGTGTTTCCCTAAACACGTAGCAATACTCTCGATATGGCGGGTTAGATCTTCGAACGGTGAGGCATTCGGAAAGTCGTATGACTTTATAGCAATTCGTTACGATGCCACACGGTGTGACACTCCATTTTAATATTCATTCCGCGAATGTAGGTACCTATTGACAATAATCATCAGCGCATTTACTCCCAGATTGTCTTGTTAGACTCACGGAATCGTAGGGTAGGTGGAGTTATTGACTTATCCGTCCCATTTTCAAGGTGGGCTGTAAAGTTCTGGCATGGTTTAGTGCTCAATCTTCTAATTGATACATGAAGTTAAGGTGCCATTCATTGAAAAGAATACTTGTTTCGTTCTCTGAACGCGACGTTATACCCTCGAAGTGGCAGGTTAGGTCCTCCGTGGTGTCTATCGGTAATGCGTTTGACTCTATACCAATAGGTAACGGTCTACAGCGGGTTGAGGGTCTGCTTTAATATTCGGACCGTGCATTAAGGTGTGTATTGCCATTACTCTTCAGCGTATCTGCGCCCGGAATTCCTAGTTTGACACTATGAATCGCAGTACGTGTGAAGCTACTGATTTAGCTCTCAGCGAAGGTGGTCAGGTCTCCGATCTTTTTGACACTCGACCCTCTAATTCATGTAGGAACTTAAGGTGCCCGTCGCTGAAATGGATACCACTTGGCTTCCCTGAGCACGAAGTTATACTCTCTATACGGTGTGTTATCATCACGGAAGGTACGACCTTCGATGAAAATTTGGATCATATAACAATAGGTAACGATGCACATCAGTGTGACAGGGTACTAGCGCTTTTAATGCCGATGCTGTACAGCATATTTACTCCCGGAATACCTTGTTTGAGTCTCGAAGTCACAGGATGCGTGGAGCTATTGACTTACCTGAGCGATTCTCAAGAAAGGTGGTAACGTTATCGAACGGTTTGACGCTCGATATTCTTATTTATAATTAAATTAAGCACCCCGTCACTAGAATTTCTACTAATATGATCCTCTGAACACGATGTTATAATCCCGAAACGGCGGGATAGATTCTCCGAAGGTAAGGCCATCGGTAAAGTGCTTGATTTTATGCTTTATTATTTTATTACGTTATTATTGGCAATGCTGCCAAACGGTTTGATGCTAGTTACTATTCAAACCGGGAATTATGGCCCCTATTGCTTATACAGTTCAGCGGACATGATACCCGAATAACTCGTTTGACCCTAGGAATCACTACTGTGATATACATGCCGTGAATTGAAGTATCTATTGCCGATACTGTTCAGAGGACTTACACCTCGAATACCAGGATTGACTCTGAGGAATCACAGAATAGGTCAAACTGTTGACTCAGCCCATCGACTCTCGAAGAATGTTGACACGATCTCGAACGGTGGGACACTCGATCTTCTTATTCATACATGAAACTAATGTGACCGTCACTCTAGTTTATGCTAATTAGTTTCCGTTAGCACTAAGCAACATACTCGCTGAGGCGCGTTATGCTCTCGCATGTTAAGACCTTCATTAAAAGGCATGACTCCGTAACTGACGTAATGTTCCCCACGGTTTCAGTCTCTATATCACTATTGATACCCCGGAAAGGGTGACTATTGCTAAAACTGTTCAGCGTATTTACTCCCAAAATACGTGGTTTGAATCCTGGAATTACAGGGTATATGTAGCTATTGACTTAGACTTAACTCTCGATTTTGCTGTTTATACATGAAAATGTGGTGCCCGTCTGCTAACATGTCTACACATTCGTTTCCGTGAACATTAGGCAAGACACTCGCTACAGAGAGTGCCCTTGCGCTTCTTGGGCGGTAAGGTTTTCGGTAAAACGTTTGACTTTATAGCAATAGGTATCGTTCTCAAACGGCTCCACGCTCTACCTTAAAATTTAAGCTGTCAATTGAGGTGTCAATTGCCAATGCTGTTCAGCGGATTTACTCCCGGAGTACAGGGTTCGACTCTCAGAACCACAGGATATGTTAAGCTATTCATATAGCAATTCGTGTCACACAGATGGCGGCAAGGTTCCAGAGCGGTTTGACCCTCTAACTTTAAAAATCTTACTCCAAGTTAAGTTGCCGCTCCTAAAATGAATAATAATTCCCATCTCTTATCACGAACTTATAATCTCGATAAAGCCGATGTGGTTCGCGGAAGGTAAGGCCTTCGGTCAATCGTTTGACTTGATCATAAATGGTTTAGTTCTCAAACAGCTTGACGACAAGTTTAAATATTCAAACCGTACATTCAGTTATCTATTTCGAATACTGTTCATCAGATTTACTCCTTGGGTACCTCGTTTCATATCGGAATCGCAGGATACGTGAACCTATTGACTTAGCCGATCGCCTGGCACAGAAGGTGGTAACGTTCTCGAACGGCTTGACACTCGAACTTCTCAGTCATACATGAAATTAAGGTGCTCGTTAGTAAATTTATTCTAGTTCGTACCTCTACACACGGTGTTATACTCTAGAAACGGAGAATTTTAATCTCCGATAGTAAGGCCATAGGTAAAGAGTTTTATTTTGTACCAATTGGCAAAGCTCTCATACGGCTTGACGCTCTACTATTTTATTGAGACCGTGAATTATGGTGCCTACCGGCAACTCCAGTAGCGAACTTACACTCGGACTTCCCGGGGTGAATCTCGGAATCTCGGAATTGGTGAAGATATTGACATAGCTGTCCGTCTCTCACAGAAGGAGGTACAGTTCTCGAACGGGTTAGGTCTTCGGAGCTTAATGCATTCAGTAGAAACGTTTAGCTTTATTCCAATTCGCAACACCCACAAACAGTTTGAAACTCTACATTAAATACTGCTCAACGGCTTTAGTCCCGGAATATCTGGTTCACCTTTCGGAATCACAGGGTAGTTGACGATGTTAACTTAGCTGTCAGACTTTTAAAGAAGGAGGAAACGTTCTCGATCGGTTTGATTCCCGATCTTCTAATTCATATATGAAGTTAAGGTGCACGTCATAAAAATGTACTGTAATTTGTTCCACTGAACGTGACGTTATACTCTCGGTATAGCGGGTTAGCATGTCGAAAGGAAAGGCCGTCGGGATAGGGAATGAATTTATAGCAATATGTAACCCTCTGCAGCGGTATGACGCTCTGCTATATTATTCATAGCGTGAATTAAGCTGTCTATGGCCAAGAATGTTTAGCGTATTTACTCACGGAATTCCTGGTTTGACTCTCGGTTTCATAGGATATGTGAATCTATTGACATAGCCGTTGGTCTCTCGCAGAAGGAGGGATCGTTCGCGAACGGTTTGCCGTCGATATTCCAATATATGCATGAAAATACTGTGTCCGTTTGCTAATACGTCTACAAACTTGATCATGTGAAAACGAAGGAACACAGTCTCTGCAGCGGGTTGGGTTCTCGGAAGGTAAGGTATTGGTTGAATCAATGGATTTATAACAATTGGTAATGCTCTCCGACGGTTGGACTCTCAAGCTTAGTATTCATATCTTGATTTAAGGTGTCTATAGCCATTCTGTTCAGTGGACTTAATCCTGGGACATCTTGTTTGACTCTCGGAATCGCAGGATATATGAAGCTGTCGATTTAGCCGTACGAAACTCAAAGAAGGTGTTTACGTTCACGAACGCATTGACTATCGATGATGACATTTGTACACGAGCATGTGGCGTCCTTCCCCTAAAATGCCTACCAATCTGATTCCGTTTACATTAAGAATGGCACTCGCTACACCAGGATGGGATATCGGAAGGTAAGGTATTCAAAAACTGAATAACTCTGTACGAATTGGTCATGTTCTCCGACCGTTTGTCTCTCTATATTAATATTAATACCGCTAATTAAAGTGTCAATTGCCAATAATCATTAGCGGATTTTCTCCGATATTACCAGACTTGACTCTCGGAGTCACAGGATACGTGAAGCCATTCACCTAGCCGTTCGACTCTCAAAGAAGCTATTGTGATAGCTGTTAGAATCGCAAGGAAGGTAGTCACGTTCCCGTAAGCTTTGGCACTGGATCATCGAATTCACACATGATATTATGGTGCCCGTCACTAAAATCAATACTAACTTGCTTCTATGTATACGAAGTTGTACTCTCGATAGAGCGGGTTAGATTCCCGGAATGTAAGGTCTTCGGCAGAATGTGTGGCACTAGACGAATAGGTAAAGCTATGCAATGGTTTGATGCGCTGCTATTATATTCATACCGTGAAATAAGTTCTCTATTGCCAATACTGTTCAGCGGAATATTCCCAGAATATCTGGTATGACTCACAGAATCACAGGATAAGTGAAGCAATTGACTTAGCTGTTCGTCTCTCACAGAAGGTTGTAACGTTCTAGAAAGGATTGACCATCGATATTCTAATTCACACACGATGATAGGATGCCCATTACTGAAATGAACACTAATTTCATTTTCGGAACAGGAAGTTACACTCCCATTACATGCTTTCAGCGTGTAAGGTCTCTAGTAAATCGTTCGAATTTATACAAATTCGCAACGCACTCAATTAGTCTGACAGTCTACTTTAATATTCAAATCGTACATTGATGTGTATATTGCCAATACTATTCAGCAGATTGTCTCCCGCAATACCTCGCTTTTTCACTAGAAATCACTGGAAAGTTGAAGCTATTGCATTAGTCATGCGACTGTCATAAGTGTTGCTATAGTTCTCGCACGATTTGACACTACATCTTCCTATTCATAGATGCAATTTGCGTGTCTGTCTGCTAAAGAGTCTACTAATTTCATTCCCTGAACTATAAGCCAAATACTAGCTGCAACGGGTTGGTTTCTCGGAGGGTAATGTATCTGGTAAGAAGTTTGACCATGTACCAGTAAGTAACGATCTACGACGGTTCGAATCTCTATATTACCATTCATACCGCAAATTAAGGTGTCTCTTGTCAATACAGTACTGCGGATTTACTCACGGAATTTCAGGTTTGACTCTCGGTATCATAGGTTATATGAATCTATGGACTTAGCCGTTCGTCCCTCGCAGAAGGTGGCAATGTTCACGCACGGTTTGCCGTCGATATTTCTATATATGCATGAAAATAATGTGTCCGTTTGCTAATACGTCTACTAAATTGATCACGTGAAAACGAAGGAACACAGTTTCTGCAGCGGGTTGGGTTCTCAGAAGGTAAGGTATTGCATAAAAACAATGGATTTACAACAATTGGCTTAGTATTCATATCGTGATTTAAGGTGTCTATAGCCAATACTGTTCAGTGGATTTAATCCCGGAACATCATGTTTGACTCTCGGAAAGACAGAACGCGTGTAGCTATTAACATAGCCGTTCGTCTCTTACACAAAGTGGAAACGTTCCCGAAAGGTTTGATACTCGCTTGTCTAATTCATACAGGAAATTAAGGTGCCCGTATGCTAAAATGTGTACTAATGTGGTTACTTGAAAATCGAGCGAGACCATCGCAACAGCGGATTGGGTTCTCGGTCAATGTGTGTCGGAGATTTAACGTGCGGTTCCTGCAACTCGGGCTTCATCCACACGGCCCCCAGGGGCGCGGGAATGGGATACGCCAAATATCCGGAATAGTATGGAATACGCGCACATTCTAATTAGCCTGTAGACTGAAAGCCCTACGCGCCAACCTTGGGTAGGCCGGGACCCTTCTAAATCCCTACTGACTCTGCATGCCAGTGCCCTAGCTGATCTCACGCAGCTCACCCGTGGAAGGTCTAACCCGTCCGAAGGCGGGCCCCCTAACCCGCGACAAGAGCCTGCCACTGACCCCTCGTGACCAATCCATGCAACCGAGGGGTGGGGGGCGGATCGAAGCCCGCCCAACCCAGGGCTGGAACCTGTGCCCGAGGTAGCAGTGTATGCAGGGCCGTACTGGTCATACGCCGCGTAAGGACACCTTACTTCCTGAATGAGGTGTTTGCTCACCTCGGCCTAGGTTCGGCCGACTCGGGCACCGTGGGATCGACATACCCATACTGCAATGGGATCAGAAGGCCCACCCCAGCTCCTGCTGGGTGGGTTCTTGGTCAGTAACGTATTGTGTAAAAAGAATGTCTTTATACCAATTGATAATGTTCCGACGGTTTGACTCTCAACACTGATATTCCTGCGGCCACTGAAGGTACGTATTGCCAATACAGTTCAGAGGATTTAATGTCGGTATACCTGGTTTTACACTTGGTATCACATGATACGTGATGTTACTGGCTTAGGTCTTTCAAGAAGGCTGGTATCGTTATCCAACGGTCTGACCCACGATCTTCGAATTCGCGAATGAAATTAAGGAGCTCGTCAGCAAACTGTCCACTAATTTGCTGCTCTGAACACGATGTAATACCCCGGATGAACAGGGTTTTCGTCTCGGAAGGTTAGATGTTCTGTAAAACGTATAACTTTGTACAATTCGGTAACCCTCTACAGCGATATGACGGTGTGCTTTAATATTCATTTCGAGAATTAAGGTGTTTATTGCCAAAACTGTTCCTGGCATTTGCTCCCGGAATATCTGGCTTAACTTTCGGAATCACAGGATAGTTCTAGCTATTGACATATCTATTCGATTCTCAAAGAGTGTTGTAACGTTCTGGAACTGTTGGACACACGATCTTCTACTTCATACAGGGAATTATGGTGCCCGTCACTAAAATGTATTCTAGTTAGTACCTTTGAATACGCCGTTATACTCTCGATACAGCTGGTTAGATTTTCGGTGGGTAAGCCATTCGGAAATAACGTTTGTCGATGTATCGTTAGGTAACGTTCTCACACGGTGTGCCACTATGATTAAATAATCAGTCTGCGAATTAAAGTATATTCTGCCAAAACTGTACCTCGCATTATCTCCATGAATTTATCGCGTGACATTCAGAATCACAGGATAGGTGAAGTTATTGACTTAGCCGTCTCTCACTGAAGGTGGTAAGGTTCTTCAACAGTTTGGTACTCGATTGATGCTTGACATACACCAATGGGAAATGATATACAACGGCTTGACGGCCAGGTTTAATATTCAAACCGTTAATTATGATGTCCATTGCCATTAGTGTGCAGCGAATTTACTCCAGGAATACCTGTCTTTACTATCTGAATCGCAGTGTAAGTGAAGCTAATGACGTAGCCGTTCATCTCTAATAGATGGTGGCAACGTTCCCGAACCGTCTGACCGTCGATCTTCCGACTCATAGATGAATATATGGTGTCCGTCACTGAAATAAATAATAATTTCGTTCCCTGAACACGAGGTTATACTCTCGAAACGGCGGGTTAGCCTCACCGGAGATACGGCTATCGGTAAAGTGATTGAGTCTATAACAATAGGTAACGTTCTACAATGGTTAGACAGTCTGCATTAATATTCTAGCCATGATTTAAGGCGTCTATTGCCAATGCTGCACAGCGGATTTACTCCCGGAATACCTGCTTTGGCTCTCGGAATCATAGGATAAGTGAAGCTATTGACAAAGGCGTTCGGTTCTCAACGAGTGGGGTATCGATCCCGAAAGGTTTGGCCATCGATATTCTAATTCATACATGACATTAACGAGCCAGTTCCTAAAATGCATACTAATGGGCCCCGCTGAACACGAAGATAATATGTCGATACAGCGTGTTTCGCATCTTCGATGGTAAGGCCTTCGCTATAAAGGTTGGCTCTATAACAGTACGTAACGTCCTACAAAGGCTTGCCCTCGGATATTAATATTTATACCACGATATAGGGTGCACGATGCCAATGCTGTACAGCGGATTTACTCCCGGAATTCTTGCTCTGACTTTCGGATTCACAGCATAGATGAAGCTATTGACTTAGACGTTCGAATCTTACGGAAGGTGGCAACGTTCGCGAACGGTCTGACCAACGATCATCTAATTCATGCATGCAACTAAGGTGCTCGTCAGTAAATGAATACCAGTTCGTACCAATGAACATGGTGTTATACTCCTGATACAGCGAGTCAGTTTTCGGAGGGTAGGACATTCTGCAAGAGCTTTGACACTACACCTATAAGTAATGTTCTACAACGGCTTGACGGCCTGCTTTAAATATTCAAACCTTGAATTAAGGTGTCTATTGCCCATACAGTTCCGCGTATTTACTCCCGGAATACCTGGTTCGCTTCACGAATAACATGGTAGGTGAAGCTATTGACTTGGCCGTTCTGCTCACACAGAAGGTGGTAACGTTCTCGCAAGCTTTGACTCTCGATATTGTAATTCATACTTGAATTTAAGGTGCCGTCACTAAATTGTATACGAATGTGTTTCTCTGAACACGCGGCTATACTCTCTATACGGCGGGTTAGGTTCTCGGCCAGCAAGGCCTTCAGTATGAAGATTGACCAAATACAAATTGGAAATGTTCACCGACGGTCTGACAGTCTAGCTTAATATTCATACCATTTGATTGAGCATGTTTATTTCCATCGCGGTTCAGATGATTTACTCCTGGTCTACCTGGCTTGACTCCCGGAATCACATGATAGGTGAAGCTATTGACTTAACTGTGCGACTCTCAATGAAGCTGGTAAAGTTTTGGAAAAGTCTGCATCTCAATCATCTTATTGATTCATGAAATTTATGTGCCAGTCACTAAAATTTATACTAATCGGTCCCCGAGGACTCGAAGCTATACTCTCAGTACAGCCGTTTAGCTTCCAGGCAGGTGAGGTCCTCGGCAGAAAGTTTGACTGCATAGCAATATGTAACGTTCTACAGCAGTGTGACTGTCTGCTTTAATATTTATACCGTGAATTGAGGTGTCTATTGCCAATACTGCCCTGTGTATTTACTCCCGGAATACCTGGTTTTTCTTTCGGAATCGCAGGAAAGGTGATGCTACTGGCATAGCTGTGCGACTCTCAACGACCGTGGTAACGTTATCGATTGGTTTGACCATCGATCTTCTAATTGGTACATGAAATTAATGTGTCTGACACTAAAACTGATAATAACTTGCTTCGCTGAGCACGAAGCTATAATCCCGATACAGTGGGTTAGCATCTCGGAAAATAAGGCCTTCTTTAAAATGTCTAACTATGTAGCAATAGGAATCGTTCTACAACTTATTGACCCTGTTCATCAATATTTATATCGTGAAATTGCGTGTCTAATGCCGATACTGCACAGGAGGATTATTGGCAGATTACCTTGTTTGTCTCTTCCGATCACATGTTAGGTGAAGCAGTTAGCTTAGCTGTTCGACACTTAAAGAAGATGGCAACTTTCTCAAAATGTCCTTCTCTTGAATTTTCTATTCGTATATATAAATAAAGTGTCCGTCATTAAAATGTATACTAATATGTATCACTCCACACGAAGTTATACAATGGATACAGCGGGAAAGGTTTACTGAAGGGAAGCCAATCGAGAAAAAAGGACTTTATAATAATTGATAATGATCTTCGAGGGTTTGAATTTCTACTTTAATATTCACACAGTGAATTAAGGTGACTATTGCCAATACTGTACTGCGCACTTGCTCCGGCAGTACCAGGTTTTACTCTCGCAGGCACAAGATAGGTGAAGCTACTGACTTTGCCGATCGACTATCAAAGGAGCTATTGTGTTATCTGTTCGAATCACAAGGAAGGTGGTCACGTTCATGGGCGGTGTGACCCTGGATATTCCAATTCACACATGATATTAAGCTGTCCGTCACTAAAAGGTATACTAACTTTCTTCACTCAACACAAAGTTATAATCTAGACACAGCGGGCCAACATCTCGGAAGCTAATGCTTTTGGTAGAAAGCAATGGGTATAGTGCTACAACAATATTGTTGACCATATGGCGGTCAGCTTTAATATTCAAACCGTGAATTATGGTGTCAATTGCCAACACTGTTCAATGCATTTACGCCCGAAATAACTGGTTTCACACTCGGAATCACAGGATTGGTGAAGCTATTAACAGATCGGTCCGATTCTCAATTATGGCAGTAGCATTCCTCGAACGGTTTTACATTCGATCATTTATTTCATACATGAAATCATGCAGCACGCTTTTAAGATATCAACTTATATGTTTATATGAATACTAAGCAGTGCAATCTCTGCAGCGGGTTGGACTACTCGGGAGTTGAGGCCTTCCGTAAAAAGCTTGACTGTATACCAATTCGTGACGTTCTACAAAGGTTTAACTGTGCACTTTAATATTTATACCGCGAAATATGATATCCACTGCCATACTGTACTGCGGATTTCCTCCGGGAGTACCTGGATTGATTGTCGGAGTGACAGGAGATGTGTAGCTACTGACGTAGCCGTTCGTCTCTCAATGAAGCTGGTAACCCTTTCGAACGGTTTGAACCATGATATTCTTATTCATAATGAAATACGATCACAGTCGCTAAAATGTTTACTAATTTGATGCTCTGAACATATATACTCTCGAAGAGGCGGGTGAGGTTCGCGGTCGCTACGGCCATCGGTAAAACGTTGGACTTTATACCAATAGGCAATGTTAGAAAACGGATTGATACTTTACTTTTTTATTCAAACCGAAAATTAAGGTTCCTATTGGGAATACTGTTCAGAGGATTTACTCCAGCAATACCGGGATAGTCCCTCCGTATCGCAGGATTTCCTGAAGCTATTGACCTAGTTGTTCGACCCTCAAAGACGGTGGTAACGTTTTCGATCGGTTTAACCATCGATATTCTGACGGGAGCACGAATTTACTGTGCCGTCGCTAAAATGTATATTAATGTGTTTCTCTGAACACGAATATATTCTCTCGATACGGCGGCTATCTTCGCGGACGGCAAGGCTGTCGGTACAAGATTGACTTTATAGCAGCTGATAACGTTTGCAAACGAGGTGAGGCTCTATTTTAATATTCAACCCGTGGAGTATGGTGCTCATTTCCAATACCCTTAAGTGGATTTACTCTCGGATTACCTGGTTTGAATCTCCGAATCACAGGATATGTGAAGATATTGACTTGGCCCTTGGACTCTCAAGGAAGGTGGTAATATTCTAGAACGGTTTGACCATCGACCTTCTAATTCATACGTAAAGTTAATGTACCCGTCTCTAAAATGTGTACAAATTTTCTTTTCTCCACTCGCAGTTATGATCTCTATACAGAGGGTAAGGTCCTCGGGAGGTAATTCCTTCCGTAGAAAGTTTGTCTATATAGCAATAGGTAACGTTCTACAAGAGTATGACGGTCTGCTTTAATATTCATACCGTGAATTAAGGTGTCTATTGCCAGTAATGTCCTGAGAATTTACTCTCGGAGTACATGGTATGACTCTAGGAGCCACAGGACAGGTGACGCTATTAACTTATCCGTTCGACTATCAAACACGGTAGTAACGTTCTCGAACGGTTTGACTTTCGATTCTGATATTTATACCTAAATATGCGGCGTCGGTCCCCTAAAATTTCTACTAATTTATTTCTGGTAACATTAAGCAGGACACTTGTTCCAGCAGGATTGGACTACGGAAGGTAAGGTATTCAAAGAAGGAATGATTCTATACGAATTGGTAATGTTCTCCGACGGTTTGACTCTTTACACTAATATTAATGTCGTGAAGTAAGCTGTCTGTTGCCAATACTGTTCAGCGCATGTACTCCTGCAATACCTGATTTGCCTCTTGGAACCAGAGGAGGGGTGCTGCAATTGACTTCAATGTGCGACTTTCAAAGAAGGTGATAACGATCTCGAACGGTTTGACATTCGATATTCTAATTCATACATGAAGTGAAAGTGCTCGTCAATGAAATGAATATTATTCTCATTCTCTGAAAACGAACTTATACTCTCGATGGAGTCGGTGATGATCGGCGAAGGTAAGGTCTCCGGTAAAGCGTTTGACTTTATAGCATATGGTATCGTTCTACAACGGTTTGGCTGTCTGCTTTCATATTCAAACCGTGAACTGACGCGTTTATTGACAATAATGTTAAGCGGATTTATTCCTGGAATTCCAGGTTTGGCTCTCGGAATCACGAGAGAAGGTGAAGATGTTGACTTAGCCGTTCGACTCGCAAAGAGTGTGGTAACGTTCTCGAACGGTTCGACTATCGATCTTCTAATGCATGCGTGAAGCTATCGTGCCAGTCACTGACATGAACACTAATTTCCTGCTCTGAACACGAAGTTATACTCTCGATCCAGCCGGTTAATTCTTCGGGGGTAATGATTATCGTTAAAGCGATTAACTTTAGAGCAATTGGTAACGTTCTCAAACGGCTTGTCACCCTATTTTAATATTCAAACCGTGAAGTAAGGTTTCCATTATCAGTACTGATCGGCGGATTTATTCCCGGAATACCTGATTTGGGTCTCGGAATCACAGGGCATGTAAAGGTGTTGACTTAGCCGTTCGGCTCTCTATGAGGATGTTAACGATCACGAACGGATACACCATCTATTTTGTAGTTCATGCATGAACGTACAGTGCTCGTCACTGAAATGAAAACTAACATCTTTCTCTGAATACAAGGTTATACTTTCGATGCAGCGGGTTAATTTTTCGGAGGGATAGGGCTTCGGCAATGTGTTTGATTTCATACTAATTGGCAACGCTCTAAAACGGTTCGATGCTGCACTTTAATATTCAGACCGTGAGTTATGGAGTAAATTGCCAATAATATTCATTGGACTCTCGGAATAACAAGTACAGGTGAAACGACTGAAACAGCATTTCGACTCTCAAGGAAGGTCGCAACGATCCCTAACGGATTGACTAACGATCACCTTATTCATCCGTTAGATTATGGTGCCCGTCACGAGAATGGACAAAAATTTTTTTCTATGAAAACGTAGTTATACTCTCGATACACCGGGTTTTGTAATCGGATGGTAAGGCCTTGCGAAAAAGTTTGACACCATAACAATAAGTAATGTTCTACATTTGTTTGACGCTCCACTTTAATATTCATACCATGAATGAACATGTTCATTGGTAATATTGCTCTGTGGATTGACTTCCCGATTATCTGGCCAGACCTTCGGAACCGCATGATAGTTGTACATACTGACTAAGCCGCTCGTCTCTCAAAGAGGGGTTCCTGAAAGGATTGACACTCGATTTTCCAATTCATACAAGAAATTATGGTTCCCGTCATTAATATGTACACTAATTTGTTTCTCCGAACACGAAGTTATACCCTCTACACAGCTGGTTAAGTTCGCCGAAAGTAAGGTGTCCTGTAAGAAGTTTAGCGTCATACCTATAGATAATGTTCTCCTACGCTTTGTATCCCTACTATAATATTCATACCGCAAATTAAGGTATCTATTGTCAATACTGTTCAGCGGATTTTCTCCCGGACTACATGGTTTGTCTCTCGAAATCACAGGAAAGGTGATGCTATTGCTTTAGCCATGCGACTATCAAAAGATGTGGTATCGTTCTCGAACGATTTGAACCTCCATCTTCTTATTGATACATGCAATTACAGAGTCCGTCTCGTACGGTATCTACTAATTTGTTCCCTTGAACACTAAGCACGGCACTTGCTGCAGAGTGATAGGTTCTCGGAGGGTAAGGTAACCGGTAGAGTGTTTGACCCTATACCAGCAGGTAATGATCTACGATGTTTCGAATCTCATTGTTACTATTTATACCGTAAATTATTAGGTGTCTGCAGCCAATACCGTACTGCGGATTTACACCCAAAATACCTGGTCTTTATCTCGGAATAACATCGTAGGTGAAGCTATAGACTTAGCAGTACGACTCTATAAAAAGATGCTAACGTTCTCGAACCCTTGACTCTCGATTTTGCTATTCATAGGTGAAACTGAAGTTCCCAACATTAAAATGCATACACACTTGCTTCGCTGAACACGAAGTTATATTCTCGATGCGGCGGTTTAGCTTCGCGGAAAGGGAGGCATTCGGTAAAAGGTTTGACATTATGCCAGGTGGTAACGTTCTTCAACAGCTTGACGATCTGTTTTAGCATTAATAATGTGAATTAATGTGCTCATTGCCAATACTTTTCAGCGAATTTATTACCGGAATACCTTGTTCGACTCTCGGAATCGCAGGATAGGAGAAGATATTGACTTAGCCGATCGTCTCTCACAGAAGGTGGTAACGCACTCAACCGCTTTGACTCACGATATGCTAATTCATACATGAATTTAAGATACCGTCACTAAATTGTATTCTAATGTGTGACCATAACACGTAGCTATACTCACGATACGGCGTGTCGGCATCTCAGATGGTAAGGCATACGATAAAACGTTTGACTGTATAGAAATTAGTAACGTTCTCACGCAGAGTGACGCTCAATTTTATTATTGTCTATTGCCAATACTCTTCGGCGGATTTACACCCGGAGTACCCGCGTTGACTCTCACAATCGGCGAATACGTCAAACTCTTATCTTTGCTGTTCGTCTATCACAGATGGTGGCAACCTTCTCTAACGGCTTGACAGCCAATCTTCTTGTTCATAATGAAATTGATGTCCCCGTCACTAAAATGTTTACTAACTTGATACGCTGAGCACGAAGTTATGCTCTCGATGAAGCGGGCGAGGTTAGCGGAAGGTGCAGCCTTCGATAAATCGTTTGACATTATAGCAATTAGTAACGTTATCACAAGGTGTAGCTCTATTATATAACATTCACTGAGCAAATTAATGTATCTATTGCCAATACTCATCAGCGGATTTACCCTCGGATTACCTGGTTTGGCACGCGGATTCACAGGATGGGTGGAGCTGTTGACTTAAACTCTTATCTTTGCTGTTCGTCTCTAACAGAAGGTGTCATCATTCTCGAGCGGTTTGGCTCTCAATACTCTAATTCGTATTTGAAAATATAGTGTGCTTCAGCTATAATGCCTACTCATTTGTTTCCGTGAGCACTAAGCATGACACTGGCTACAGCGTGTTAGATGCTAGGATGGGCATGTTTTCGGTAATAAGAATGACAATATACTAATGGGTAATATTCTCCGACGGTTTGGCCTTCTACTTTAATATTCATATCGTGAATTATGTGACCTATTTCCAATACTGTACAGCGAGATGACTATCTGGAATACCTAATTTGACCCTCGGAATGAACGGGCAGGTGTTTCCATTGATTTAGCAGTTGGAGTCCCGAACAATGTCGTAACGTTCTCGCACCGCTTGTCTCGCGATCGTCCTAATCATATATGAAAATATGGTGTCCTTCTGCCAAAATGACTACTAATTTTTTCCGATAAATACGAAAGAAGCCAATCACTACAAGGGTTCTCGGTAGGTAAGGCCGTCGGCAAACATTTTAACTCTATGCCAATTCGTAATGTTCTACAACGGTCTGACTCTGCTTTTTGGTAGGTATGGTGTAAAAATCCAATACTGTAAAACGGATTTACTTCCGGAGTTCTTGGTTTGACTTTCAGAATCATTCTACCGGAGTAAATGCCCTGTACAGTATTGGCAATAGACACTTTGGTTCTCGGCTTCAATATTAGAGAGGGCCGTCAAACCGTCGGGGAACGTTACCAGTTGGTATAAAGTCATTCTACTTACAGAATACGTAACTATCCGAGAAGCTACCCCGCTGGTTCGAGACCATTATTTCGTGTTCAGAGTAGGAAATTAGTATACATTTTAGTGACGGGCACCTTATTTAAATATATGCATCAAAAAATCATGACTAAAACCTTTGGAGAACGTTACCACCTTCTACATGTGTCGAATGGATCTGTTAACAGCTCCACCTGTCGTGTGATTCCAAGAGTCAAACCAGGTAGTCCGCGGCTGAACCCGCTGTACAGTATTGTCATTAAACATGCAATTTCATGTTGTGAATATTAATTAACAGAGTCAAACCGTTGTTGAACGTTCCCTATTGCAATATGTTCAAACTTTTTACCTAAGGCCATACCTTCGGGGAAGCTAACCAGCTGCATCGAGATTATGTCTTCGTGTTCAGAGAAGCAAATTAGTAAACAGTTTAGTGTCGTTGGCCTTAACATCACGAATGTATTCGGAAGATCGAGGGTAAATCCGATCGAGATCGTTACCGCCTTAGTTGAGAATCGAACGCCTTGGCTATTAGCTTCACCTACCCTACGATTCCGGTAGTCAAGCCAGGTATTCCGGGTGTAAATCCGCAGAACAGTGTTGTCATTTGACACCATAATTCACGGTTTTAATTTGAAAGTAGAGAGTCACTCCAATTGAGAGCGTTACCAATTCGTTTAACGTCAAACGATTTTCTGAACACCTTATACTGCGAATGTCTTATCCGCTGTATATGAGAGCGTCGCATCGTGTACAGAGGAACAAGTTATTATATACTATAGAGGCGGGCATCTTAATTTCATGCATGACTTTGCAGATCGAAGGTAAGACCATTCGAGAGCGTTACCACCTCAGTTGGGAATCGAAAGCCTTAGTAAATAGCTTCACCTATTCAGTGATTCGGAGAGTCAAACCAGGTATTCCGGGAGAAAGTCCGCTGAAGGTTTTGGCAATGGACACCTTAATTCTCGGTTTGAATATTATAGTAGAGCGTTACCATTGGTATGCAGTCAAATGTTGTACTGAAGACGCTACCCTCCGAAAGCCAAACCCGCTATTTCGAGGGTATCACATTGTGATCCCAGAAACAAGTTAGTAAACATTTTAGTGACGAGACCCATAATTTCATGAATGAATTCGAAGTTCGAGTTTCAAACCAAACGAAAACGATGCCAAACTGTTTGAAAGTCGAACGGATAATTCAATAGCTCCACCTATCCTGTGATTCCGAGGGTCAAACCAGATATTCCGGGAGTAAATGCGCTGTTCAGTCTTAGCCATAGACACCGCAATTCACGGTTTGAATATTAAAGCTGACCGTCAATCCGTTGTAGAACATTACCTATTCGTGTAGGGTTAATATCCTTACATTGTGTCTTACCCTCCGAAAAACAGACCAGCTATACCGAGAGTATAACGCCGTTGCTCAGAGGTACGACCTGGTATACATTTTAGTGACGAGAAACTTAATTTCATGTACGAATTAGGCGATCGACGCCCAATCCTCTCTACAACGTTGCCACCTTCTGTGAGAGACGAACGGCTAAGTCAATAGCTTCACCCATTCACCGATTCCGAGAGTCAAACCAGGCATTCCGAGAGTAAATCCGCCGAACGGTATTGACAATAGACGGTTGACGTCAGTCTGCTAGAATATCCACTAATTTTTTTCCGTGAATACTAAACCGGGCACTCACTACAGCTGGATAGGCTGCTCGGACGGAAAGGCCATCGGAAAAGTGATTGACTCTATATAAATATGTAAAGTTTTACAACGGTTCGATGCTCTACTTTAATATTAAAACAAGGAATTATGGTGTCTATTGCAAATCCTGTCCAGCGGATTTACTCCCGGATTACATGGTTCTGCCCTTGGAGCCACTGGAAATGTGAAGCTATTAACTTTTCCGTTCGGCCCTTAAAGGGGGTGGTTACGTTCTCGATCGGTTTATCCATCGATATTCCAATTCATACCCGAATTTACGGTGCAGACACTAAAATGTATACTAATGTGTGTCTCTAAACACGAAGTTATACGCTCGATATAGCGGGATAGCTCCTCGGAGTGTAACTACTACGGTAGTCCGCATGACTTCATACCAATTGGTAATGCTCTCCGAAGGTTTAACTACCACCTTCAATATTCATACCGCGAATTAATGTCTCCATTGCCAATACCGTTCAACGGATTTACTTTCGGAAGAGCTGGTATATCTCTAGGAATCACAGGTTAGGTAAAGCTTATGACATAGCCGTTCGTCTCTCATTGAAGGAGGTAATGACCTCGAACGGTTTGACACTCGATCACCTAAATCATACATGAAATTAAGCCGTCCACCACAGAATTGGAGACTATATCCTTTCTCTGAACACGAATTTATACTCTCGAGACGGCGAGTTTGCTTCTCCGAGCGAAACGCCATCGGTAATGTGTTTGACTTTACACGAATTGGTCACGTTCTCAAACGGTTTGACACTCTACTGTAATATTCAAACCGAGAATTAAGGTGTCCATTGCCAATAACCTTCAGCGGACTCACTCCCAGAATACATGGTTTGTCTTTCCGAAACACAGGATTTATGAAGCTATTGACTTAGAGGATCGCCTCTGACAGAATGCGTCAACCTTCTCGAACGGCGTGACTAACGATCCTCTAATTCGTACTTGAAATTGTCGTGCTCGTCTCCAGAATGTATAATAGTTCGTACCTTTGAACACGGTGTTTTAATACCGATACATTGGGTTAGTTTTTCAGAGGGTAAGGCATTCTGTAAGAGCATTTACCCTACACTTACAGGTAATGTTCTACAACGGCTTGACGGCCTGCTTTAATGTTCATAGCGTGCATTGTGGTGTCTACTGCCAACACTGACCAGCGGATATGCTCCTGGAATAACTGGTTTGACTCCCGGTATCACATGACAGTTCAAGGTATTGACGTAGCTGTGCCACTCTCAAAGGAGATGGTTACGTTCTCGAACGGTTTGAATTTCGATTCTGCTACTCGTACTTGAAAATAAGGTATCCCCCTGCCAAAATGTCTAGTAGTTTGTTTCGGTGAAAACTATGCATGCCAAGCGCTACAACTGGATGAGTTCTCGGAAGGTAAGGACTTCGGTTAAAATTTTGTCTCTATAGCAATGAGTAACGTTCTACATCGGTCTGGATCTGTAGGTTAATATTCATACTGTGAATTAAGTTGTCTATCGCCAATACTGTCAGCGGATTGACTCCGAGAATACCTGACTTGGCTGTCGGAATCATAGGATAGGACATGCTATCGAATTAGCCATTCCACTCGGTCGGTGTTCGTTGCCTATACTGAACAACGGATTCACTCCCCGTACACCCACTTCGAGTTTTGGAATCACAGTATGAGTGAAGCTGTTGACTTTGCTCATCGACTCAGTAAGGAGGTGGTATCGCTCTCTATCGATATTGACACACTATCTTCTACACAAGACATGAAATTATGGTGCCTGTCACTAAGATTGAGGATAATTTGTTTCCATGTACAAGAAGTTACACTCTCGATGCAGCGGGTTAGTTTCTCG
The DNA here is from genome assembly GCF_051020765.1 of Lasioglossum baleicum. Classification (NCBI taxonomy): domain Eukaryota; kingdom Metazoa; phylum Arthropoda; class Insecta; order Hymenoptera; family Halictidae; genus Lasioglossum; species Lasioglossum baleicum. Next base: position 28,645 of record NW_027469535.1, read on the forward strand.
TATGGCAAGGTCTTCGGAACACCGCTTGACATTATACGAACTGGTAACGTTCGCAAGCGGTTTCACGTTCTACTATAGTGTTCAATCCGTCAATTAAGATGTCTAGGGTCAAAACTGTTTCGCGGATTTACGCCAGGAATACCTAGTTTGACTCTCTTAATCACTTGATAGGTGAAGCTATTGACGTAGCCCTTCGTGTCACACAGAAGGTGATATCGTCCTCGAACAGTTTTGCCCTTGATCTTCTAATTCATACATGTAACTTAGGTGCCGTCACTATAATTAATACTAATGTGTTTCTCTATCCAAGAAGTTACACCTTCGATACGGCGGATTCGCTTCTCAGTCGCCAATGCTTTCTGCAAAACGCTTGATTTTATAGTAACTGGTAATTATCTCAAGAGGGGTGACGCTCTATTTTAAAATGCAAACCATGGAGTAAGGAGTCTGTTGCCAATAATGAACCGCGGATTTACTCTCGGAATACCTGGTTGGACTCTCGGAATCACAGGTATTGGTGGAGCTATTGAATTATACCTTCGACTCTCAAACGGGGTGGTAACGTTCTCGAACGGTTTGAGAGACGATCTTTTAATTGACACATGACGTTACGGTTCCCGTCAATGAAATGATTACTAATTTCATTTACTGATCACGGTGTTATACTCCAGATAATGTGGGTCAGCTTCTCCGAAGGTAGGGCTATCGGTAAAATGTTTTAGTCCATACCAATAGGTACCGTTCTACAACGGTTTGACGCTTCGTTTTAATATTGAAACCATGAATAAAGGCGCCGATAGCCATTACTGCGCAGCGGATTTATGCCATGTATGGCTGGTATGACTGTCGGAATCGCAGGATATGTGAAGCTATTTATTAGCTGTTTCGTCTCTCAAAGAATGTGGTAACGTTATCGAATGATTTATCTCTCTATCTTCTTTTTCATACGTGAAGTTAAGGTACATGTCACGAAGATGTATAGAACTTGCATCCCTGATCACGAAATTATACTCTGGATTCTTCGCGACAGGCTTTCGGACGGTAAGGCCATGGGTTCCAATTTTGACTTTATACGAATTGGTAACGAGCTCAAATGGTTTGACGCTCTATTTTAGTATACAAACCGTGACATAAGGTGGCATGTGCCAATTGAGTTAAGTGGATTTATTCCCGGATTACCAGGTTTGGCTCGACGGAATCACAAGAGAGCTGAAGCTATTGACTCAGCCGTTCGACACTCAAACAAGGCGGTAACGTTCTGGAATGGTGTGATACTAGATCCTTTAATTAATACATGAAATTAAGGTGCCCGATACTGAACTGTATACTAATTCGTGTCTCTGATCACGAATTTATACTTTCGAGACAGCGGATTAGAGTCACGGAGGGTATGCTCTTTAGTAAAGCTTTTGATTTAATTCCACCTGGTAACGTTCTCCAACGGTTTTACCCTCGATCTTCTAATTTCTACAGGAAGATATGGTGCCCGTCACAAAAATGTAAATCAATTGCCTCCTCTGAACACCAAGTTATGTTCTAGATATATTGCGATATACTTCGGAGGGTAAGGGATTCAATAAAATGTTTGACCTTGTTCAAATTGGTAACGTTCTCAATCGGATAGACTTTGTATTTTAATATTTATACCGTGAATTAGAGTGCCTAATGCCAATGCTCTGCAGTGTATTTACTCCCGGAAGAATCGTTTGATCCCCGGTATCGCAGGACACGTAAAGTTATGAACATAGCCATTCCAATCCCAAACAAGGAGGTATCTTTTTCTAAAAGTGTGACCCTCGATCTTCTGATTCGTACGAGAAATTAATGTGCCCGACACTAAAAAGTATAATAGTTTGCTTCTCTGAACACGAAGACGTACCGTCGATACAGCGCGTTAGCTTCCGGTAAACTAAGACCTTCTATAATAAGTGTGACTATATAACTGTACGCAACATTGTTCCACGGTTTGACCATCTGCTTTATTGTTCATACTGCGAAGTAAGGTATCCAAAGCCATTGTCTGCAGTGGATTCTCTCCCGGAATACCTTGCTTGAATCTCGGAAACGTAGGATTGGTGAAGCTATTAACGTTGCAGACCAATTCTCAAAGAAGGTGATAACGGTACCAAACGGAATGACACTCCATACTCTAATTCATACATGATTATAAGGTAGCATCACTAAAATGTACTCTGATGTGTTTCTCTAGACACGAAGTTATACTCTCTATACGGCGGGTTAGCTCCCCGCACGGTATGGCTATCTGGAAATTGTTTGACTTTATAGTAATTGGTATCGTTCCCACGCTCTGTGACGCTCTATTTTAATACACAACGCGTGAGTTATGGTGACTATTCCCAATATTGTTCAGCGGACTTACTCCAGGAATACGTGGTTTGGCTCTCGGAATCACAGGATGGGTGTTGATTCTCAAGGAATGTGGTCACATTCCTGGAACATTTGACACTCGACCTTCTGATTCATGCAGGAAATGAGGTTACCCGTCACAAAGTGGAGACTGGTTGGCTTGTCAGAACGCGCAGATATAATCTCGATACAGCGGGTCAGCTCTCGGAATGAAATGCCTTCGGTAGAGAGTTTGAATCTATAGCAATAAGTAACGTTCTACAACAGTACGACGGTCCTCTTTAATATTCCTACCGTGAATGATAGTGCCTATTGCCAATAAATTCCTGTGTATTTACACCATGAGTACATGGATTACCCCCCCCCCCCCTGCCGGAATCACAGAGGATAGGATGAAGCTATTGTCTCAGCCGTTCGACTCTCAAAGGGGGTGGTAAGGATGCTTAACGGTTTGACCCTCGATCTTCGAATTCATACCTGCACTTCATGTGCCCGTCGCTAAAGCGTATACTAATTCGTGCCACGAATATAACACAATGTTATACTCACGATACAGCGCGTTGGATGTCAGAGGGTAAGGTCTTCTGTAAAGCGTATAAATTTATACCAATTGGTATCGTACTCAAACGGATGTGGCTCGACTTCAATAATCAACGCGTGTATTGCTGTGTCTAATGTCAATACTGTTCAGCGGATTTATTCCCAGAATGCATGGCTTGTGGCTCGGAATCACAGGATTGTTGAAGCTGTTGACTTAGCCGCTCGACTCTCACAGAAGATGGCAACGTTCTCGAACGGTTTGACGCTTGTCCTTCTTATTCATAATGAAATTAAGGTTACAGTCACTAAAATGTTTACTAATGTGAACTATGAATTTGATGTTACACACTCGGTGCAGCGGGTTTGTTTCACGGAAAGTGCGGAGTACGGTGAGAAGTTTCTGTCATACCAATTGGCAAAGTTCTCCTACGGTTTGCCGTTCTGCTTTAATATTTATACCGAGAATTATGGTGTCCATTGAAAATTCTGTTTAGCGGATTTTCACCGAGAATAGATGGTTCATCTCTCGAAATCACAGGAAAGGTGAAGCTATTGCCATATCCATGCGACTTGACCATGGAATTAAAGCGTCTGCCTACAAAAGAGTCTACTAATTTGTTTCCTTGAACAGTAAGCAAGGCACTTGCTGCAGCGCGTTATGTTCTCGGAGGGTATGGTATCCGGTACAAAGTTTGACCATATACCAGTAGGTACCGTACGATGGTTCGGAACTCTATATTACTATTTATTCCGTAAATTATGATGTCTATTGCCAATACTGTACTGCGGATATTCGCCCGGAATACCTGGTTTGACCCTCGGAATCACAACATATGTGAAGCTACTCACCTAGCCGCCCGGCACTCAAAGAGGTTAAGAACGTTCTCGATCGGTTTTGACCATCGATATTCTATTCATAAATGAGTATAAGTTGCCGTCACAAAATGTCTACTAATTTGTTTCGCTGTGCACTAAGTTATACCCTCGATAGAGCGGATTATGTTCTCCAATGGTAAGGTATCAGGTAAATAGTATGTCGTTATGTCAATTGGTAACGTTCTCAAACGGTTATACGTTCTTCTTTAATATTCATATCGTAAACTATGGGGTCCATTGTCAATGCCTTTCAGCAGATTTACTCCTGGAATACAAGGCATGACTCTCGGAATCACAAAATTATGTGGAGGTATTGACTCAGCCGTTCGACTTTCAAAGAAGGTGGTAACAATTTCGAACAGATAGACAGTAGATCTTCTAATTCCCACACCAAGTTAACGTGCCCGCCACTAAAATGAATAGGAATTTGTATCTTTTATCACTAAGATATACTCTCGATACAGCGAGATAGGTTCTCGGAGGGTATGTTCTTCGGTGAAGCTTTTGACATTATACCAATAGGTAACCTTCTACAAGGGTTAGACTCTGTACTTCAATATTCAAACCGTGTATTAAGGTGTCCATTACCAATAGTGTATAACTTATTATATGCCGTAATACCTGGTTTGGTTATTGGAACAACAGGGCAGGTGAAGCTATTGACTTTGCCGTTCGACCGAGGAAGTCGGAGGAAACGTTCGCGAGCGGTTTGACATGCGGTCTTTTTATTCATCCCGAAATTGAGGTTCGCGTCTGCTAAACTATGTACTAATTTGTATCCCTGAACACGAAAATTTACCCAAGATACGGAGGATTACGTTCTCGGAAGGTAAGGTATCCGGTAAGGCGTACGACTTTATATCAATTGGTCACGTTCTCAAACGGCTTGAATGTGAATCAAGGTATCCATTGCCTATACTCTTCAGCGGATTTACTCCTGAAATACCAGGTTGGACTCTCGGAATCACAGGACAAGTAAAGCTATTGACTTAGCCAGCCGTCTCTCACTGAAGGTGGTAACGTTCTCGATCGCGTTGACACCCGGAATTGAAAATTATTCACAAGCATGAAGTGTTCATTCGCTAATATGTGTACCCATTTGTTTCAGTGCACATTGAGCAGGACACTAGCTACAGCGAAGTAGGTTCTCGGATGGTATGGTATTCGGTAAAAGGAATGACATTATGCTGATTGGTACTGTTCTCTGTAGGTTTGACTCTGCTCATTAGTATTCATACAGCGTATTAATGTGTCCGTTGTCAATTAACTGCAGAGGACTTACTCACGGGATTCCTGATTTGACTCTTAGAATCATTGGAAGGGTGTTGGTCGTGATGTAGACGTTCGATTCAAAAGAGTGTGGTAACATTCTCGAACGGTTTGACCCTGGATCTTCTACTTCTTGCATGAAGTTACGGCGCCCGTCGCTGAAATGAATACTAATTTTTTTCTGCGATCACGAACTTATACTCTGAATGAAGGGGCAGAGGTTCTCGGAAGGAAAGGCCATCGGTAAAAAGTTTGACTTTATACCAATTGGTAACGCTTTCGAATGGCTTGACGCTCTACTGTAATATACAAACCGTTGATTATGGTGTCTACTGCTAACCTTTCAGCGTACTTATTCCCAGAATACCTGGTTCGAATCTCCGGGTCACAGGATAAGTGAAGCTACTGACTTAACCGTTCGTGTCTCAAAGCAGGTGGCAACGTTCTCGAACGGTTTGATCCTCGATCTTATAAATAATACATGAAATTATGGTGCCCATCATTTAAATGAATGCTAATGTGTTTCTCTGAACACTGAGTAATGCTCTAGGTACAGCGCTATAGGCTTTCGGTAGGGAAGGTCTTCCGTAAAGCGTTTGACATTATATCCATTGGTAGCATTCTCAATCGCATTTACGCTCTACATTAATATACGTACCATGATCTAAGGTAACTATTTCCGAAGTATTCAGCGGATCTACGACCGTGGTACCTCACCTGACCCTTGGAATCTTGGAAAAAGTGAAACTCTTGACATAGCTGTTCGTCTTTCAAAGAATGATGTAACGTTCTCGGACGGTTTGACACATCGATCTTCTAATTCATACATGATGATAAGGCGCCCGTCACTAAAATGTTCACAAATTTCTTCCCCTAAGCACCAAGTTATACTCTCGTCATAAATCGTTGGACTTTCGGATGGTGTGGGATTCAGTAATACGTTTGACTTTATTCCGATTGTTAACGTTCTCAAACGGATCGATTCTGTACCCTAATATATATACAGTGGAATAGGGTGTCCAATGCCAATACTGTGCAGCGGATTTACTCCCGGAATACAGTGTTTGACTCTAGGAATCATAGGATCGGTGAAGCTATTGACCTAGCCGATCGACTCTCAATGAGGTTGGTATCGATCTCGAAATGTTTGTCTCTCAATGATTATGTTTATAAATAAAAAGACGGTTTCCATCCGCTAAAATGTCTATCAATTTGTTTCCGTGTACAATAAGCGAGACATTCGCTTCAGCGTGTTAGGTTCTAGGAAGGAAACGTATTCGGTAAAAGGAATAACATAACACGAATTGGTAATGTTTGCCGACAGTTCGACATACTACTTTAATATTCAAACTGTGAATTATGGTGTCAATTGCCAATACTCTTCAGCAGACTCCCTATCGGATTACCAGGTTTAACTCTCAGCATCACAGGATTGGTGAAGCTATTGACCTTGCCGTTCGTCCCGCACAGAAGGTGGTAACGTTATCGAACGGTCTGACCCTCTGTCTTCCAATTCATACACGACGATAAGGGGCACAGCACAGAAATGAACATTAATTTCTTTCTCCGAATTCGAAGTTATATTCTTAATACAGCGGGTTCTGCTTTCGGTGTGTAAGGTTTTCCGTAGAACGGTTGACATTATACCAGTAGTAACGATGTCAAGCAATTTGACGCTCCAGATTAATATTCAAACCGTGAAGTAAGGTTTCTATTGTCAATAATGGTCAGAGGATATACTACCGAGATAGATGTCGTGGCTTTCGGAATCACAGGATAAGTGAAGGTATTGAAACAGATGTGCGACCCCCAAAAAGGGTGGGAACATTCTTAAACGGTATGATCCCCTATCTTCTTGTTCAAACATGTAAATATGGTTCCCGTCAGCATAAATTATACTAATTTGTTCCTCTGAACACGATGTTATACTATCGATACAGCAGGCTAGTTTTTCGGCCGGTACGGCATTCTGTAAGGAGTTTGACCACACCTCAACAGGTAATGTTCTGGAACGGATTGACGGACTGCTTTAATATTCAAACTGTGAATAAGGGTGTCTGCAGCCAGTACTGGGCAGCGGGCTACCGGTTTTAACTTCGGAATCGCAGGACAGGTGAAGGTATTGACGTAGCCGTTCGTCTCCCATAGATGATAGTAACGGTCTCGATCGGTTTGACCCTCGATCATCTAATTCATACATGAAGATAAGGTGGCCGCCACTAAAATGGAGACACATTTCTTGTCCTGAAGACGAACTTATACTCTCGATGAAGCCGGTGTAATTCGCGGAATATAACGCCTCCGATAAACATTTTACTTTATACCAATTGGTAAGGTTTTAAAACAGACTGACGCTCAGCATTAATGTTCAAACCGTGAATTTAGGTGTTTATTGCCAGTACTCTTCAGCTGTTTTACTCCCGGAATACCTGGCTTGACTCTCAGAATCATAGGATAACTGAAGCTATAGACTTAGCCGCTCGACCTTCAAAGACGGTGGTAACTTTCGAATACTCGATCTTCTGTTTTATTCATGAAATTATGGTGATCGTCAATAAAATGTATGCTAATTCATTCCTATGAACACACTGCTGTACTGTCGATACAGCGGGCTATGTTTTCGGAGGGTACGGTCTTCGGTGAAGCGGTTGACTCTATACCAATTGGTGTCGTTCTCCAACGGTTTGACGCTCGATCCTCTTATTCATATCTGAAATTAAGGAGCCAGCCACTAGATTATAAACCAACTTGTAACTCTGATCGCGAAGGTATACTCTCGATGCAGCGGGTTAGTTTTTCGGTGGGTAAGGTCGTCGCTAAAACGTTTGACATTATACAAATTGGTAGCGCTCTCGAACAGTTTGAAGCTCTATATTAATATTCAAACTGCGAAGTAAGGTGTCTACTCCCAATTGTGTATAGAGGACTTACTTCTCGGTATTCCTGGGTTGACGCTCGGAATCACGGGATAGGTGAAGTTATTCACTTGGCCGTTCCACTCACAAAGGGTGCGGTAATGTTCATGATCAGTCTGTGTTCCGATCTTCTAATGCATACACGAAATTAAGGCGCCAGTCACTAAAATGTCTACTTATTTGCATCTCGGAACACGAAGTATAGCCCTCAATAGAGCGGGCTTGCTTCTCGGAAGGAATGGCCTACGGTAAAAAGTAGGACTGTATACGAATGGGTAATGTTCCACAATGGCTTGACCTCCTGATATAATATTCGAACCGTGAATGATGATACGGCAGATCGAGCAACACTACTGTATGGTCTCCGTTAATTCCATAAGACATGATTTTGAACCGCAGGGAATTCTTTCTCATCTTTATATTTATATACAAATACTGCAATTTACTTCTATGGTCATTACAATTTCTTTAGAAATTGTCTATTGTTAGTTGAAAAAATTGTACTTCTTAATAGAAGTGTCTTTGGAACTAGTTCAGTGCACGTTTATGACATTATTTTGTTAAACTTATTGTTATTTTACATTATTGTCTGTATACGTACCTATGCACCTGGAACGACACGAATGGACTGGAGTTGCTGTTGCCATCGGTAAGTCGGAACAGCACTGCTGGATGGTCTTCATCAGTCCCATTAACTCTTATTTGGTTCCATATGGATTTCATCCCAGTCTTCCATTTATATATACATCCTGCAAATTTCTCTTCGGATATCTTCGATTTCTTCCATAATTTGCAGTTGGCAATTTCAAAAACATGTATTTCTTAGTAATGGTGTCCTTGAAAATAGTTGAGTGTACGATTATCACATTACTTCGCTATATTTATGGTTATTGTACAAGATTTACTGTATACGTACCTACGCTACCAGAACGACACGCCTGAACTGTTCTTGTAGTCGCGTACGGCAGATCGAAGCGGCATGACTGGATGGTCATCGCTAATTCCTTTAAAAACAATGTTGTACCGTATTCGGTCTTTCGCAATTCTCTGTTTATTTAGAAATACCGTAATTAACTCTTACGATACCGTTAATTTCCTCCGATGTTTCCAATTTTATTTAAAATATTGTATTTCTTATTAAAAGTATCTTCCGAATTAGTTAAGTGTATGATAATGATAATATTTTGCTATACTTTCTGTTATTTCGTACGGTTGCCTGTATGCGCACCTATGATTCCGGAAGGGCACGGCTGTAGTGGCTTTACAGTTGCGTACGGCAGATCCGAGCGGCAGTACGGTACGAACTTCATTAATTTCTGTACCCTTGATTTTGAACCGTCTGCATTTCTTCCCAGTTTTTCTGCTTATTTGTAAGTTCTGTAATTTACTATTCTAATATTTTCGATTTTTTCCGAATTTTCAATTTTTGTTGTAAGAAATTATAGTTCCTATTAAAAGTGTCTTTGGAATTAATTGAGTGCACGTTTATGGCATTATTTTGTTAAATCTGATGTCCCATTATGTTATTGTCTGTCCACGCGCCTTCACTAGCGAAGCAACACGACTGTCGAGGTCTTATAGTTGACTTCGGCAAACGGAGCTGCAACTACTTGATGGATATCATTAATTTCTTTAACCTTGATTCTGTGCCGTTTCCACCAATTTGTACATACAGTTTATATATACAGACTACGTTTATTTCTCTAACCCTGAACTTGTACCGTATGCAGTTCCTCCCAGGTTTGCTATTTACTTCTATATTCTGTAATATATAGCTGTGATTTTTTCGATTTTCTTCTCCATTTTTATTTACTAATATTAAAAATTGTATTTTTTATCAAGAGCGCCATTGGAATCAGTTGAGTGTACGTTTATGAGCATACCTTGTAAAATTTGTTGTTACATTATATGATTTCCTGCACACGTACCTACGCTGCCGTAGCGACACGACTGGCGAGGCCTTGCAGTTGGGTACGCCAGAATGGAGCGACACTACTGGATGGTCTCAGTTAATTTCGCTGACCACGATATTGTACCGTATGCATGTTTTCCCAGCCTTCCATTTATTTATACGCACTGTAATGTACTGTTATGATATTTTGAATTTTTTTTTCGAAATATTCAATTTTTAGTTCTAAAATTGTATTTCTTCGCAACAGTGTCATTCGAATTAGATGAGTTAATGTTTATGACATTATTTTAGAAAACTAATTGTTATTATTTATGATTGTCTGCATACGTACTTCCTCTCGCGCAGCTACACGACTGGCGATGTTTTGTCGTTGCACACGGCAGTTCGGAGTTGCACTACTCCACGCCCTTTGTTATTTTCGTTAACTCTGATTTTGTACCGTATGCATTCTTTAGCAGTCTCCATTCATTGATACATACTCTTATGAACCGTTCTGATGATTTCGATTTTTGTCAAAATTTTCAATTTTTTCCCCCTTTTTAAATTGCATTTGTGAAAGTGTTTGCTGTATTTGTTGAGTGTACGTTTTTGACAATATTCGGTAAGTTCATGGTTACATGTACCCACGCTTCCGGAGCGACACGGCTGGATTGGTGCCGTAGTACTGTTCGGTAGATCGGAGCGACCATGCTGTATGGTCTTTGTTAATTTCTTTAACCTTGATATTGTACTGTTTGCATTCATTCGCATTTTTTCATATATTTATGCATACTGCAATTTACGGTTATGATATGCTCGATTTATATCAAAATTTACAATTTTTAATTTAAATAATTGTACTCCATAGTCAAAGTGTCTTTTGAATTAGTGGAGTTTATGTTTAGGACAATATGTTGTTAATTTTGTTGATATTTCAAATGATTTTCTATATACGTACATTCGATTCGGGTGCGTCACGCCTGTAGTTATCTTGTACTTGCGTACAGCAGATCGGTGCGACAGAACTGTTCGATCTTCGTTAATTTCTTTCACCGTGAAATTGTACCGTATAGATTTTTTCGCAGCTTTCTACTTGTTTCTACATAGTGCAATTTATTGTTTCGATGCTTTCGGTTTTATTACAATTTTCTATTTTTGGGTCCGAGAATTGCATTTCTCAGTAAAATTGGCTTTGGAATTAGTTGTGTTTACGTTAATGGTAATATTGTTATTATATATTTCGTTATTTTATATGATTGCCTGTGTGCGCATGTACACTTCCGGTGCGACACTGTTGGAGTGGTCTTGCAGTTGCGTACGACAGATCGGAGCGACACGACTGTTGTTTAATGCATTAACCGAAATATTGTACCGTAGGCATTCTCACGCAGTTTACTATTTATTTCTATGTACTGAATTGTCTGTTATTATATTTTACATTCATTTCAATGTTTTCATTTTTAAAATTACCAGAATTTTATTTTTTGGTCACAGTGTCTTTTGAATTAGGTGAGATTACGTTTATGACAATATACTGTTAAGCATGTCGTTATTTTACAGGATTTTCTCTATGCGGACCTACGCCTCCAAAGCAACACGACAGAAGTGGACTTGCAGTTACGTAAGGAATATGTTAGTGACACTGCTGTCTGGTCTTTGTTAATTTCTTCAACCTGCATGTGGTACCGTTAGCATTCCTGCGCAGTTTTCTACTCATTTCTACGTATTGTGTGTCACTGTATTGATATTTTCGATTTTCTTCATCATCTCCAATCTTCAATTTAAAAAATTGTATTTCCTAGCAAAAGTGCCTTTGGAAATATTTGTGCGCACGCTTATAACAATATTATGTTAAATTCTTTGTTATTTTGTATGATTGATTCTACACGTACCGTCGCTGCCGGAACAACACGACTGGCGAAGTCTTGTAGTTGCGTACGTCAGATCCGAGAGGCATACTCGATGGTCATCGTTAATTTCGTTCACCATTATTTTGTACCGCATGTATTCTGTCGCTGCTTTCTATGTATTCATAAGCACTGTCAGTTACTGTTACGATATTTTCGATTTTCTTCGAAATACCAATTTTCAGTTTAAACGATTGTATCTCTGAGTAAAGGTTTCACTGGAAATAGTTGAGAATACGTTTATTAAAATATTCTTTAAATTCAATGTCATTTTACATGAATTTCTGTATACGTACGTACGCTGTCGGAACGATACCACTGGCGCTGTCTTGCTTTTGCGTGCGGCAGATCGGGTGACACTACAGTAATTTCTCCGTCAATTCCTCTAGCCTTCGACTTTATCCTTCATCAGACTGGCGAGGTCTTATTTGTAGCTACGTACGGCTGGTCTGCGCGACTCTACTGCATGATCTTCGTCAATTCCTCCAACCTTGATATTGTACAGCACGCATCTTTATTCAGTTTTCCATTCACATATACATACTGTAATTTACTCTTATGATATTTTCCATTTTTTATGTAATTATAAATTCTTAGTTTAAAATATTGCATTTCCTTGTAAGAGTGTCCATGGAATAAGTTGAGAGTACGTTTATGGCGTTATCTTGTTAATCTAATTCTTATTTTATATGACTGTTTTTGTAGATATCTACGCCCCCTGTCCACACGACTGGAGTGGCCTCGTAGTTGCGTTCGGGAGATCGGAGCGACATTACTGCATGATAATCAATAATTTATCTAACCTTGATACTGTACGCATGCATTTCTTCCCAGTCACCCATTTATTTATACATTCCATAGTAAAAGTTTCTTTGGATATAGTTGTGCTTACGTCTGAGTCAGTATTTTGTTAAGCTCATTATTATTTATATGGTTGTGTGTATGCGGATCTACGCTCCCGAGGCGTCACAGCTGGAATGGTCTTGTAGTTGCGTTTGGGAGATCGGAGCGGTATACTGTATGGTCTTCGTTAATTTCTTTATCCTTGATATTGTACCGCACGCATTTCTCTCAGTCTTCCATTTGTTTGTTCATTCTGCAATTTACTGTTATGATATTCTCCATTTTTACATAATTATCAATTTTCTTGTTGAAAGATTGGATATCATTGTAAAAGAGTGATAGGAACTAGTTGTGTGTATGAATATGATATTGCTTTGTAAACTTATTGTTATTCGATATGATTGTCACTAAACGTACCGACGCTGTCCGAGCGACACGACCTGCGAGGTCTTGTAGTTGCCTACTGCAAACGGAGCGGCACCACTCCATGATCTTTGTCAATTTTTTTATCCATAATATTGTATCGTAAGCATTCTTCCGCAGTTTTCTATTTATTTATACATACTGTAATTTAATGTTATGATATCTTTGATTCTGCTCAAATTTTTCAAGTTTTATTTTAAAAAATGGTAATTCTTAGTAAAAGTGTCTTTGAAATTAGTTGCGTGTACGTATATGACGATATTGTCTTAAACCTATTGTTATTTTATATAATTGTCTGTATTCGTACCTACACTGTTTTAACGACACGACTGGCGAGGTATAGTAGTTGCATACGGCAGAACGAAGTAACACTGCTGTCTGATCTTCGATAATACCACTAACCATGATACTATACCGCATGTATTTGTCCCCGTTTTCCATTTATTTATACACACTGTAATTTACTGTTATTATGTTTTCGATTTCTTTAAAAATTTTCAACACATATTTTATGAAATTGTACTTCTTAGCAAATGTGTCATTGGAATTAGTTGACTGTACGTTTATCGCGATATATTGCTAAACTTGTTATTGATTCATATGACTCCCTGTATGCGCACCAACGCTTCTGGAGCGACACGGCTGGAGTGGTCTTGCAGTTGCGTACGTCATCCTAGATCTGCACTACTGGATTGTCTTCCGTAGTGTCTTCAGCCTTGATTTCGTACCGTATGCATTTCTATCTAGTTTTCCATTCATTTATACTTACTATTATTTAATCGTATTATATTTTCGATTTTCTTCGAAATTTTCAATTTTTATTTTAAAGGATTGTATTTCATTGTAAAAATGTCCTTGGAATTACTTGAGTGTATGTTTATGATACTATTTTGTTAAACTTATTCTTATTTTAGATTTCGTTATTTTACAATCTTGCCTGCATGAGAACCTACGCTGTAGGACGGGCAGTATTTGCGAAGCCTTGGACTTGCGTACGACAGAACGGTGCGGCGCTATTGGATTGTCTTTGTTCATTTCTTTGACCAGAATATTTTCCGTATGCATTCTTTCGCAGTTTTATATTTATTTATGAATACTGCAATTTAGTGTTTCTACGATTGTCTCTATACGTACGTACACTGTCAGAACTGCAGCGCTGGCTATGTCTGGCATCTGCGTACGGCAGTTCGGACTTGCACTACTGGATGATCTTCGTTAATTTCATTTACCTTGATTTCATAGCGTATGCAGTTTTTCCCTGTTTTCCATTTATTTATACATACTGTAATTTACTGCTATGATGTTTTCAATTTTTTCCATATTTCCTAATTCTTAGTTAAATGAAATGTATTTCTTAATAAAAGTTCATATATACTCCGTTGAGTCAACGTTTATGACAATAATTTATTACACATATTGTTCTTTTATATGATTGTTTCTGTAGGCACCAACGCTTCCAGTGCGAAACGACTGGATTGGCCTCGTCGTTGGGTTCGGTAGATCGGAGCGACGCTGCTGTATGATCCACGGTAACTTCATTAACCTTCAGTTTGTACCGTAAGCACGTTTTCCCCTGTTTTCAATTTGTTTATGCAACACGTCATTTACTGTTATATTATTTTCGATTTCTTTCAAATTTTTCAATCTTCATTTCAAGAAATTGAACTTCTAAGTATAAGTGCTTTTGGTTTCAGTTGAGTGTAAATTATTCACATTATTCTGATAAACTTGCTGCTATTTTATCTGATTGTCTCTATACGTACCTACGCTTCGGGCGCGGTACGGTTGTAGTTAGGTACGGCAGATTGGAGAAGCGTACTCGATTGTCCTTGATAATTCCTATAACCCATGATTATAAACTGTATGCAATCTTTCCCAATTTGTTCATTTACTTAATACGATCCTTAATTTACTGTAATGATATTTCCTTTTTTTTATAATTTTCAATTTCTATTGTAAGAAATTGTGTTTCCTAGTAAAGCTGCCTTTGGAAATAGGTGAGTGTACGCTTATGACATTATTTTGTTTATCTAATTGTTATTGCGTATGATTGTCTGCATGCGTACCTCAGCTGACGGATCAACACGACTGGAGTTGACTTGCAGTTGCGTTCGGTACATCGTGGTTACATTACTGTAGGGTATTCGTTAATTTCTCCAACCTCGATATTATATCGTATCCATTTTTCCCAGTCGTCCATTTATTTGTACGAACTGTAATGTAGTGTTATGATATTTTCGATATTTTTCGCGATATTCAATTTGCATTCTAAGAAATTGTATTTCTTAGTAAAAGTGCCTTTTGGGATATGTTTTGTGATCGCTTATGACAATATTTCGTTAAATCCTTTGTTATCTTTTGTGATTGTCTGAACACGCGTCTATGTTTCCGGAGCATCAAGAATGGAATGGTCTTGCTGTGTCATTCGGTATATCGGTGCGACACTATTACATGATTTTCGATAATTTATCTATACATGATACTGTACCGTATGCATTGTTTCCCAGTCTTCCATTTATTTGTACATGCTGTAACTTACTGTTGTGATATCTTACGTCTGTATACGTCGCTACGCTGCTAGATCAACTCGACTAGAATGATCTTTTAGTTGCGTACGTCAGATTGGGGCGTCACTACTGGATGGTCTTCTACAATTTCTATAACCTTGACTTTATACCGTACGCACTCTTTCACAGATTTGTTTGTTTCTACATACTGTAATTTACTGTTATCATATTTCTGATTTCATCAAAATTTCCAGTCTTTAACTTCCAAAACTGAATTTTTTGGTAGTAGTGTCTGCTGAATTAGTTGAGTTTGCGTTTAGGAGAATATTGTACAGATTTTGTTGTCGTATTATTTGAGTGCCTGTATTCGTCTATACGCTTCCGGAGTGACGCTGCTGGAGTGGTTTTGTAGTTGAGTTCGGTAGATCGGAGCGACACTACTGTAAGATCATCGTTAAAATTTTTAACCTTGATGAGGTACCGTATGAATTTTATCCACCGTCTTCTATTTCGTTGCGCAAACTGTAATTTGCTGTAAATATATATTCCATTTTTTTCAAAATTTCCAATTTTTTATTTCAGAAATTGTACTTTGCTGAGAAATTGCCCTTGAAATTAGGCAAGCCTAACTGTATGGACATATTTTCTTAAATTTTTTGTGATATTACATGATTGTCTGTTTGCGTACTTACGCAACCGGAGCGACACGACTTGCGATGTGTTGTAGTTGCGTACGGCAAATCGGAGCGGCACAACTGAATGGTATTTGTTAATTCCATTAACCGTGATTTTGTATCGTATGAATTTTTTCTCAGTTTGCCATTTATTTATGCATTCTGCAGTTTACTGTTATGATATTTTCGATTTTTCTTCAAAGTTTTCTATCTTTATCATAGAAAAATGTACATCTTAGGAAAAGTGACATTATTTTGTTCATATTATTGTTATTTTGTATGACTGTCTGTGTATGTATCTACGCTGTTTGCGCGAGATGACTGGCGAGGTCTTGTAGTTGCGTGCGACAGAACGGAGCGAGTCTACTGGATGGTCTTCGATAATGTTTTTAACCTTGATATTGTACAGCAAGAATCTTATTCTCAGTTTTTCATTTATTTGTACAAACTGTATGTTACTGCTTTGAAGTTTTCACTTCTCCTAAACAATACAATTTCTGAGATAGAAAATTGGAGGGTTTGAATAAAATCGGAAATATCATAACAGTAGATCACAGAATGTAGAAATAAATAGTAAATATCGAAATAATGCTTTCGACAGAATACCATGGTTAGAGAAGTTAACGAAGATAGTATCGTAATGTCGGTCCGATATGCCGAACGCAACTGCATGACCATAAGAGGCTTGTCGCTCCGCAAGCGTATGTACGTATAAAGACAATTATGTAAAATAAAAATAAGTTTCATCATTATATTGGCATAAACGTACACTCCACTAATTCCAAAGACACTTACACTGATTAATACAATCTTTTAAACCAAAAATTGAAAATTTTGAAAAGAATTGGAGATATCATAACAGCAAATTACAGTATGTAGACATAAACAGAATACGGTACAATATCAATGTCAAAGGATTTATCAAAGACCATACAGCACTATCGCTCCGATATTCCGAACGCAACTGTAAGAGAACTCCACCCGTTTCGCTCCGAAGCGTAGGTACGTACGCAGACAGTCGTATGAAGTAATAATAAGATTAAGATGATATATTCATAAACGTACACTCAAATATTTCCAAATAAACTTTTACTGGAAGCGGCAATTTTTAAAGATACACGTACGAAATTTTGTAAAAAATCGGAAATATCATAGCAGTAAGTTACTGAACGCAGAAATTAACAGGAAACTGCGGAAGAATGCATACGGTACAAAATCAAGGTTAATGAAATTAACGAAGATCATACACCAGCGCCGCTTCGTTCTGCCGTACACTACTACAAGGCCTCGACAGTCGTGTCCCTCAAACAGCGTAGTTTTATATACAGACAATCATATAAAACAACGAAAAGCTTACCAAATCATAGGCAAAAACGTACACTCATCTAGTACCACAGACACTGTCACTAAGAAAGACAATTCTTTAAAATGAAGATTGAAATGTTAGTAGAAAGTTGATAAGATTATTCCAGTAATTTACAGTGTGTAAAGACAAATAGGAAACTGCGAAAGAATGCATACGGTGCAATAATGCGGTTAAACATATCAACGAAATCCATCCTGTACGCCGCACCGATCATCCGAATGCAACTACAAGACAGCGCCTGTCGTGTATTCACGGATGCGTAGGTACTCACAGAGACAATCATATATTACCTCAAAGAATTTAACATAATATTGTCATAAACGTACACTCAGCTAATACCGAAGGCTCTTCTGCAATGCTATACAATTTCATAAACTAAAAGTTGATTATTATATAAAAAATGGAAAAAATCATAACAGTCAATTACAGTATATACAAATAAATGGAAAACTGCAAAGAAATGCAAACGGTACAAAATCATGGTTAATGAAATTAACAGTGATCGTTCTCTAGTGTCGCTCCAGGAGCGTAGGTACGGATACAGACAATCATATTAAATCCGAATAAGATCAACATAATAATGTCACAAATGTAAACTCAACAAATTCCAAATATGGTTTTACTATCAAACACAATTTTTTCAACGAAAAATTGAAAATATCGAAGAAAATCGAAAATATCGTAACAGTAAATCACAGAATATATAAACAAATGCAGACTGGCAAAAATGCATGCGGTGCAATATCTAAGTTAGAGAAATTAACGAAGATCACACAGTATTGCTGCATTGCTCTGCAGTACGCAACTAAAAGACATCGCCAGTCGTGTTACACTAGCACTGTAGGTTCGTATAGGGACAATCATATAAAGTAACATTAAGTTAAACAGAATAATGTCATAAACGAACACTCGACTAATTCCAAAGACACTATTACTGGGAAATTCAATTTCTTAAAATTCAAATTGATAATTATGGGAAAAAAATTGAAAATATCGAAACAGTAAGTTACAGCATGTAGAAATAAATAGAAATCTGCGAAAGATTGCGAACGCTATAACATAGGGTTTAAAGAAATTGTCAAGATTATATAGCAGCGTCGCTCCTATTATGTCAACACAAGTACAGCATAATTCCTGCAGGAAGCATAGGTGTGTAATACAGACAACCGCATAAAATTAGAATATGTATAACGAAATATTGCCATAAACGTACACTCACATAGTTTCCTCGACACATTTACTGAGAAATACAATTTTTGTTATTAACAATTGGATATTTTGAGGAAAATCGGAAATATCATACGAGTAAATTGCAGTATGTAGAAATAAATAGAAAACAGCGAAATAATGCGTACGGTACAATCTTATTGTTGAAGTGATAAACAATGACCATGCAATATGCCGCCCTGATCTACAGCACGCATCAGCAGTACCACTTCAGCAATGTCGGTCTGGAAGCGTACGTCCTCATACAGCCAATCATATGAAGTTTCAATGAGGGTAACGAAAAAATGTCGCAAACATAAACTCTACAAATTTATCAAATAAGAAATGAAAATTTTGAAAAGAATCGAAGATATTATAACATTAAATTACAGTATGTGTAAATAAATGGGAGAATTGGGGAAAAATTGCATACGGTACAAATGCAGGGTTAAAGAAATTAACGTAGACCATGCAGTAGTATCCCTCTGATCTCCCGAACGCAACTACAAGCCCCGGCCAGTCGTGTAGCTCTGACAGCGTAGGTACTGATACAGACAATAATATCAAATAACAATATTTTAAAAAGATAATGTCCTAAATGCGTACGCTGAACTAATTTCAAAGGCACTTTTACTAAGAATTACAATTTTTTTACATAAACATTGAAAATTTCGAAAAGGAACGAAAATATAACAACAGTAAATAACAGTATCTATAAATAAATAGAAAACTGGAACAGAATGCATATGATACAAAATCATGGATAAGGAATTAACTGAAACCATGCAGTAATGCCGCTTCGATCTGCCGTGTACGACTACAAGACCTCGATAGTCGTCTTGCTCCGGCTGGGTTGGTACGTATACAGACAACATTATAAAATAACAACAAGCTTAACAAAGTACTGGAATAAAGGTAAGTTCAACTAATTCAAAGGGAACTTTTACAAAGAGTTACAATTTTATGAAACAAAAAGTTAGAATTTTGTAATACATCGAAAATATCATAATATGAAATTACAGTATGTATAAATAAATGGAAAACTGAGAAACGATGCATACGGTACAATATCAAGGCAATAGGAATTTCCGACGATCATCAAGAAGTGACGTTCCCAACTACCGAACGCAACCACTACACGACTTCAGTCGTTTCTTGCCGGCAGCGAAGGTACATGTGGAGACAATCATATAATATAACAAGTAATATAACAAAATATAGTCACAATCGTATGCTCAACTAATTCCAAAGGCACATTTCATGTACAATTCAATTAATGAAATCAAAAACTTGAAATTCTGAATAAAATTGGATAAATCATAATAGTATATTAGAGTTGGTGTTCAGATAAAGAAATCAGTCTCCATTTCAGTGACGGGCACCTTAACGTCATGTTTGCATT
The DNA here is from genome assembly GCF_051020765.1 of Lasioglossum baleicum. Lineage (NCBI taxonomy): Eukaryota > Metazoa > Arthropoda > Insecta > Hymenoptera > Halictidae > Lasioglossum > Lasioglossum baleicum. The sequence continues at coordinate 48,831 of NW_027469535.1, forward strand.
AGAAGGTCGAACGTCAAACCTTTCGAGAACGTTACCACCTTCTTTTAGTGACGCACGGAAAAGTCAATTGCTTCACCTATCGTGTTATTCGGGGAGGCAAGCCAGGTATTCCTGAAGTAAATCCACTGAAGAGTATGGTAAATCGACAGCTTAGTTCACGGTTCGAATATGAAAAGCAGGCCGTCAAGCCGATGTGGAGCATTACATATAGGTGTAGTGTCAAACTTATTACAGAATACCTTACCACCCGAAAATCAACCCCGCCGTATCGAAAGTATAACTTCGGGTTCACAAAAGCATATTCGATTGCAGATTAGTGACGGGCACATAAATGTCATGTGTGTCATAAGAGAATGCGGGCCAAACCGTCCCAGAATGTTACCACCTTGATAGAGAATAGCACAACTAAGCCAATAGCTTCACCTATTCCGTGATTCCGAGAGTCAACCCAGGAAAACCGAGAAGTAAGTCCGCTAAACAGTATTGGGAATAGATACCTTAATTTGCAGTTTGAATATTAACATAGAGAGTGAAACTGTTTGAGATCGATTCCAATTGGTATATTGTCAAACGTTTTAGCGACGAACTTACCCTCCGAAAAACTACGCCGCTGTTTCGAGAATTCAACTTTGCGTTTAGGGAAAGACATCGGCCTTCATTTCAGTGTTTGGCACCTTATCTTCATGTATGAATAAGAAAATCGAAAGATACACCGTTCTACATCGTTGCCCTCTTCTTTTGGAGTCGCACTGCTAGGGCAATATGAGGACATATCCTGTGATTCCGAGATGCAAACAAGTCATTACGGGAGTAAATCCGCTGAATTACATAGGCAATTGACACCATAACTCACGGTTTCAGTACTAAAGTAGAGCTCCAAACTGTTTGTGAGCGTTTCCAATCTGTATAAATTCAGACGCTTTACTGGAGTACCTAACCCTCGGTAGATCTAACCCTCTGTCTCGGGAGCATAACAAGTTGATCAGACGGACGAATTAGTATACATTTTAGTGACGGGCACTATAATACCCTGTCTGAATTAGACGGTCGAGGGTCAAGCAGATCGAGGACGTTACCACCCTCCTTGAGAATCAAGCCATGTATTCCAGGAGTATATACGCTGTACAGGATTGGTAATCGACATCTTCTATCCCAGTTTGAATAAGAGAATAGAGAGTCCATTCGTTGTAGAATATTACCAATTGGTATAAATTCATAATTATTACCGAATACATTTCCCTCATAGAACCTATCCCGCTGATGCGAGTGTCATGCTTGGTGCCCACGGAAACAAATTAGTAGACATTATTGCAGATGTACACTATACATTTTCTTATATGAACCATAGGATCGAGAGGCAAAGCGATCCAGAACGTTACCACTTCATTTGAGAATCGCACACATTAGAAAATAGCTTCACCTCTCCCATGATTCCGTGTGCCACACCGGGTAAATCAGGACTTAATCCGCCGTACAGTAATGTCAATGGACGCCTTAATTTACGGTTGGAATATTGAAGTACAGAGTGAAGGCCTTATAGAACGTTACCTATAGGTATAATGACAAAAGTTTCACGGAAGACCCTACCCTCCGAGATCCTAACCCGCTGTATCTAGTGTATATCATCGTGATCAGAGACACAAATTCGTATACATTCGAGTACACATTCCTTAAAATCGAACGGATAAGATAATAGTTTCACCCATCCTGTGATTCCGAAAGTCAAAGCAGGTGTTCCGGGAGTAAGTGCCCTGTACATTATTGGAAATAAACACATTAATTTATGGATTGATTCTTAAAGCTAGACGTCAAACCGCTGTAGGGCGATACATATTGGTGTGGAGTTAAACTATTTACAGAAACCATACCTCCAGTGTACCAGTCCCGCCATTTCGAGATATAATTTCGTGTTCGGACAAAGGCATTGCTACTCATTTCAGTAACGGACACGATAATTTCATGTAGGAATTATAAGATCGCCGGTCAAACCGTTCCAAAGTGTTATCATGATTGTTGCGAGCGGCACCGCTAAGGCAATACCATCATGTATCGTCTGATTGCGAAAGTCCAAGAACACATTCCTGGAGTAAATCCGTTGAACAATGTTGCCGAATACATCTTAGATCACGGTTCGAATTTTAGTTAAGGGCGTAAAACCGTTGTAGAACGTTACCTATTCGTATGGAGTCAAACATTTTACCGAAGTCCTTACCCACCGAAAAAATTAACCCGGTGTATCGCGAGTATAATTTCGTGTTCAGGGAAAGAAATTAGTATTCATTTCAGAGACCGGCTACTTAATTTCATGCATGAATTAAAAGATCGAGTGTCAAACAGCTCGAGAACGTTACCACCTTCTGTGAGAGACGAACGGCGGAATCGATAGCATCAACCATCCTGTGATTCGGAGAGACAAATCAGGTACTCTGGGAGTACTTCCGTTGATGAGTTTTGGGAAGAGACACGTTAACTCACGGCTTTATTATTGCGGTATAGCAACAAACCGTTTGAGAGTGTTACCAGTTGGTATAAAGTCAAACTTTTTACCGAAGACCTTACCCTCCGAAAAAATTAACCAGGTGTATCGATAGCATTAGTTCGTGTTCAGAGGAGGAAATTAGTATTCATTTCAGTGACGGGCTCCTTATCTTCACGATTGAATTAGAATATTGAGGCATAAGCCGCTGTAGAACATTGGCAACTTTTGCCGGAGACGAACGCCTAAGTCATTAGCTACACCTATCCAGTGATTGTGAGAGTCAAACGAGATATACCGGGAGTAAATACGCAGTACAGAATTGGAAATAGACACTTTACTACACAGTTTGAACATAAAAGTAGAGAGGCAGACAGAGAACATTTCCAATTTATATAAGATCAGATGTATTACCGAAGTCCTTACCATCCGGGATGCTAACCCGCTGTAACGACAGCACAACTTCCTATTTAGAGGCACATAATGTTATACATGTCAGTCGCGGCACTTTAATTTTATGTATGAATTAGATGAAAGAAGGTCAAACATTTCGAGAACGATACCACCCATTTCGAGATTTGAAAGGCTAAGCCCATAGCTTCTCCTATCCTGTGATTGCAAGGCGTAATCCAGGCAATCCAGGAGTAAATCCGCTGGACAGGATTGGCAACAGAGACCTTAATTCACTGTTCGAATATTAAACAAGGGCATCAAACCGTTGTAGAAATTTACCTATAAGTATACAGGCAAACTGATTACAGCAAGCTTTACCTTCCGTGCAGCTATCCTGCCGTATCGAGAGTTTAGCTTCGTGATCATGGAAGCAAATTATTATACACATTAGTGATGGGCACCTTCATTTGATGTACGATTTCGAAGATCGAGTGTCAATCCGTTCGAGAACGTTACATCCTCCTTTGCGAGTCGAACGGCTAAGTCAGTAGCTTAACCTGCCCAGTGATTCAGAGAAACAAACCAGGTACTCCGAGATTAAATCCGCTGAACAGTGTTAACAATAGATACATTTATTCTCGGATTGAATATTGAAGTATGGTGTCAATCTGTTTGACAACGTTACCAATTGGAATGAAGTCAACGTTTTACCGAACGCTTTTCCTTCCGCGAATCTCACCGGTGTTATCGAGAGTTTAAGTTCCTGTGCACAGAAAAATATTAGTTCTCATATCAGGGACAGGCAGCTTAACTTCATGATTGAATTAGAAGATTGGTCGTCAAGCCGTTCAAGAACGATACCACCATCTTTCAGGTTCGAACGGATAAGTCAACAGCTGCTGCTAACATCAGATTCCGTGAATCAAGCCAGGAATTCCGGGCGTAAATCTGCTGAGCAATATTGGCAATAGGCACCTTTATTCGCGGGTTGAATATTAAAGTAGAGCGACAAACTGTTCGAGTGCGTGGCCAAATTGTACAAAGTCGAACGTTTTACTGGACACCATACACTCCGAAAGTCTAACCAGCGGTATTGATGGTATAACTACGTGTTCAGAGGAACAAATTGGTAGACACATTAGTGACGCGCACCTTAATTTCATGTATGGGAAAGAAGGTTGAGGGTCAATCCGTTAGAGAACGATACCACCATCTTAGTGAATCGATCGGCTAAGCCAATAGCTTCACCGATACTGTGACACCGAAAGTCAAATCAGGTATTTCGAGAGCAAATCCTCTGCAAAGCATTGGCGTTATACACCCTACTACAAGGCATAAACATTAATGTGCAAAGGCAAATCGTTGTAGAACCTAACGAATAGGCATAGAGTCAAATTTTTTACCCTAGTCATTACCTTCCGAGAACTAATCCCGCTGTAGCGATTGGCTTACTTGGTTTTCACCGGAGTAAATTAGTAGACATTTTGGCAGACGGGCAGCTCATTTTCATATATGAATACGACGATCGAGAGCCAAACCGTGCGAGAACGTTACCACTCTCGTCGAGAGGCCATCTGCTAAATCAATAGATACACCTATTCTGTGATTCCCAGTCAAACCAGGTAGTAATGGAGTAATTCACTCCGAACAGTATTGGCAATTGGCGCCTTTATTCCCGGTTTGATTATTCAGGCAGACATTCAAGCCGCTATAAATCATTCTCAACTGGTATAATGTCATTCTCTATACCGAATACCTTGCCTTCCGAGAACCAAACCCGTTGTAGGGAGTGTCTTACTGACTGTTCACGCAAAGGCAGATCAGTAGACATTTTGGCACAGGGACACATTATTATCCTGCTTGAGCAGCAAAATCCAGAGACAAACAGTTGGAGAACGTTACCACCTTTCTTGGGAATCGCACAGCTAAGTCAGTAGTTTCACCTATCCTGCGATTCCGAGAGCCAAACCAGGTATTCCGGGAATAAATCCGCCGAACCGTATTGGTAATGCACACCTTCATTCACGGTTTGAATATTAAAATGGTGTGTCAAACCGTTTGAGAACGTTACCTATTCGTATAGGGTTTAACTCCTTACATAATGCATGACTCTCCGAATAACAGAACTGATGTATCGAGAGCATAACACCGTGTTCAGGCGTACGAAATGGTATACATTTTCTGCCGTACTCCTTAATTTCAGTCATAAATTGGAAAATATGATGGTCAATCCGTTCCAGAACGTCACCACATTCCTTGAGATCCGAACGGCTAAGCAAATAAGGTCACACATCCTGTGATTTCGTGAGAGAAGCCAGGTATTGCGGGAGTAAATCCGCTGATGAGTATTGGCAATAGATACCACAGTTTACGTTTTGAATGTTAAGGTAGAGCGTCCGACTGTTTGAGTGCGTTGCCAATTTGTATAAAGTCAAGCGTAGTACCGTCGATCTTACCTTCCGTATACCCCACCGGTTTCATAGAGAGAAGAAGTTCGTCTTCACAGAAAGAAATTAGTATTCATTTCAGTGTCGGGCACATTAACTTGACGTACCAATTGGAATATCGATGGTGAAACAGTTCGAGAACGTTACCACTCTCTTTGAGAGTCGAAAAGATAAGTCTATAGCTTCACCCATCTTGTGAATCCAAGGGTCACACCAGGTAATTCGAAAGTAAATACGCTGAAGATTATTGGCAGTGGACATCTTAATTTCATATGTTTGCGTATGAAAGTACACAGTCTAATCTTTGTAGAACGTCCCCTATCGGTATAATATCAAATGTTCCACCAGAGGGCTTACCTCCGAGTACCTAATTCGCGGTATCGACAGTATAACTTCGTAATCAGAGATACAAATTACTATACATTTTAGAAACGGGCACCTTAATTTGACGTACGAGTAACACGAGTAAGTGTCAAACCGTTCGAAAACTTTACCAATTTCTTTGAGACTTGAACGGCTGAGATAGTAGCTTCACCTATACTGTGATTGCGAGTGTCAGCCCTGGTATTTAATGAGTAAATCCACTGAAAAGAATTGGCAACAGACACTTTCATTCACGGTATGGATATCAAGGTAGAGAATCAAACCGTTTGAGAACGTTACCAAATGGAACAACGTCATAATCTTCTTTGCATAACTGACCGTCAACATAACCCGCCGTATCGAGCATATAGCTACGTGTTCAGCGAAGCACGTGATTATGCATTTAAGTGCTGGGCACCTTAATTTTATGTATGAATAGCAAAATCGAGAGTCAAACTGTTCGAGGACGTTATCAACCTTTTTTAGATTTGTACTGCTAAGTCAATAGCTTCACTCATCCTGTGGTTCTGAAAGACAAAACCATTAGTTTCGGGGGTGAATCCACTCAACAGTATTGGCCATCGGCACCTTAATTCACGGTTTGAATATTAATATAGATCGTCAAACCGTATGAGAATGTTACGAATTTCTATATAGTTAAACGTTTTATCGATGACCTTACCATCCGAAAAAAGAACCCCTTGATTCGTAAGTAGAACCTTGTGTTTAGAAAAACAAATGAGTATACATTACAGTGACGGCATCATAATTTCATGTATGAATTAGACGTTCGAGGGTCAATCCGTTCCAGAACGTTACCACCTTCTTCATGAAATGGCACATATAACACAACAGCTTCACCTATCCTGCGGTTCGGAGAGTCACGGTAGGTATACGAGGGGTATATCCACTGAAGGGTATTGGCAATGAACATCTTAATTCACTGTTATAAGGTTAATGTATAGCCTCAACCCGTTTGAGAACGGTACCAATTGCTTTAAAGTCAAACGTTCTATAGTAGGGCCAACCTCACCCGCTTTATCGAGAGTATAACTTCGTGTTCAGAGGATCATATTAGTAAACATATTAGTGACTGTGACATTAACATAATGCTTAAATTAGAGGATGAGTGGTCAATACTTTCGAGAACGTTAGCACCATCACTGAGACTCGAGCGGCTTAGTCAGTAGCTACAGCTATCATGCGGTTCCGAGGGTCAGGCCAGGTATTCCGGAAGTCAATCCGCAGAGCACGATTACCATTGGACACTCTAATTCGTGGAACGAGTATTAATGTAGAGCGTTAATCCTTTGTAGAACGCTACCTAGTGGTATAATGTCAATCGTTTTACCGACGGCCTTACCCATCGCAAAATAACCCCCTGCATTGCGAGTAGATCTCCGTGTTTAGAGAAACACATTAGTGTACATTATGGAGACGGCATCTTAATTTCATTTACGAATTAGAAGATTGAGGGTCAAACCGCTCGGGAACGTTGCCATCTTCTGTGAGAGACGAGCGGCTAAGTCAATAGAATCACCTATCCCGTGATTCCGAGAGGAATCCCGGGAAAACCGAGGGTAAGTCCGCTGAAGCGAATTGGCAATTGAAACCTTATTTCATGGTTTGAATATTAAAGTATATCGTCAAGCCGTTTGAGAGCGTCACAAACTGGTATCAAATCAAACGTCTTACCGAAGACCATCCCCTCCGTGAACTTAATCCGCTGTATCGTGGGTATAATTTCGAGTCACAGAAACACCTCAGTATTCTTTCTAATGACCGGCACCTTAATTTCGTGCATGAATAAGACGATCGAGTGTCACACAGTTCGAGAACGTTATCATCTACTTTGACAGTCGAAAGCCTCAGTCTATTGCTTCACGTATCATTTGATTCATAGAGTCAAACCACGTATTGCTTGAGTAAATACACTGAACAGAATTGGGAATAGATACCTCCGTTCACCGTTCTAATATTAAAATAGAGGGTCACACCATTTGAGGACGTTACCAGTTGGTATAAAGCCAAACGTTTTATCAAAGGCCTTACCTTCCGCGAACCAAACCCGCTGAGTCGAGTGTATAACCTCGTCTTGGGGAAAGAAATGAATGCACATTTCAGTGACAGGCACCTTTATTTCGTATATGAATTAGAAGATCGAGGGCCACATCATTTGGGAACGTTACCACCATCTTAGTGAGTCGAACGGCTGTGCCAATTTCATCACCTATCATTTCATTCAGTGAGTCAAACCACGTATTGCTGGAGTAAATAAACTGAACGGTATTGCCATTAGACACCATAATTCGAGGTTTGAATATTAAGATAGAGTGTCAAGCTGGTTGAGAACGTTACCTATTTCTGCATTGCCTAGCCTGTAACCGAATGTCTTGCCTTCCCAGAAGTGAAGCCGCTATATCGAGAGTATGACTTCGTGGTCAGAGAAATAAATAAGCATACGTTTCAGTGACCGCACCGTAATTTCATTAATGAAATAGAAGATCGTATATCAATCCATTCGAGCACGTTATCAACTACTTTGAGAGTCGAGCGGCCTAGTCAGTAGTTATAACTATCATGTGGTTCCGAGTGTCAGGCCACGGCATTTTGGAAGTCAATCCGCAGTGCAGTATAACCAACGGACACGATGATGCATGGTATTAGTATTAATGTAGAGCGTCAAATTTTTGTGGAACGTTACATGTTGCTATCGTGTCAAATTTTTTCCCAAGGCCTTATCTTCCGAGTACCAAGCCAGGTGTATCGAGAGTATAACTACGTGTTCATAGAAGAAAATTTGCATTCATTTTAATGACTGGAATCTTAATCACATGGATGAATAAGGAGATCGCGAGGTAATCCATTTCGGAAACTCTTTTTGGAGTATCACATATAAGTCTGTACCTTCATCGATTCTGTTATTCCGACCGTCAAACCGGGTATTCTGGGAGTAAATGCGCTTCGCATTTTTGGCAATAGACACCTTAATTCACGGTTTGAAAATTAAAGTAGAGCGTCGGACCGTTTGAGTCTGTTAGCAATTGGTATAATGTCAAACGTTCGACCGAAGACCTCACTCTCGGGAAATCTATCCCGCTGCATCGGGAGTATAACTTCGTGATCAGAGAAAGGAAATAGTATTCATTTCAGTAACGGGTACGTTAACTTCATGTAGTAATTAGAAGTTCGATGGTGAAACCGTTCGAGTTCTGTACCACCCACTTTGAGAGACGAACGGTTATGTCAATAGCTTCAGCTGCCCTGTCATGCCGATAGTCAAACCAGGTATTCCGAGAGTCAATCCGCTGTAGAATATTGGCAGTGGACACCTTAATTCCGGTTATTAAAATTAAGGCTGAGAGACAAACTGTCGGAGAATATTATTAATTGGTATAAAGTCATTCTCGATACCGAATACCTCGCTATCCGTGAACCAAACACGCTGTAGGTAGTGTCTTGCTGATTGTCAGCGCAAGAAGGTATCAGCAGACATTTCGGCAGAGGGACACCTTATTAACATGTCTGAGTAGTAAAATCGAGAGACAGACCGTTGGAAAACGTTACGAGCCTTCCTGAAGGATGCACAGCTAAGCCAATAACTGCACGTATCCTGTGATACCAAGTGTAAAACTAGGTATACCGGCATTATATCCTCTGAAGAGTATTGACAATTCGTACCTTCAATGGCGGCAGGAATATCTGTGTAGAGAGTCAAACCGTCCGAGAACACTATCGATTGGTATAAAGACATTCTTTTTACACAATACTTTACTGACCGCGACTCCACCCGCAGGGCCTGCAGTATGCCTACTGGTTCCATTGCAGTATGGGTATGACGAACCCACGGTGCCAGAGTCGGCCGAACCTAGGCCGAGGTGAGCAAGCACCTAATTCAGGAAGTAAGGTGTCCTTACGCGGCGTATGACCAGTACGGCCCTGCATACACTGGTACCTCGGGAACCGTTTCGAGCCCTGGGGCGGGCGGGCTTCGGACCGCTCCCCCCCCCCCCCGCTGGTTGTTAAGGTTGGCCTCGAGGCGGCAGTGGTAAGCGAATATTGCGGGTTCGGCGGCCCGCCTTCGGACGTGTTAGACCTTCCACGGGTGAGCTGCGTGAAATCAGCTCGGGCACTGGCCTGCAGAGTCAGTAGGGATTTAGAATGGTCCCGGCCTACCCAAGGATGGCGCGTAGGCCTTGCAGTCTACGAGCTAATTGGTAGGTGCCTGGTAAGGTGCGGCACGCACTGCGCTGATTGGGCGTATCCTAATCCGTCGCCCATGGGGGCTGTGTGGATAAAGCCCTAGTGGTAGGAACCGCACGTTAAATCTCCGACACACGTTGTACGAGAACCCAATCCGCTGTAGCGATGGTCTCGCTCTGTTTTCACGCGATCACATTAGTACACATTTTAGCAGACGGGCACATTATTTTCATATATACATAAGGAGATCGCGAGTCAATCCGTTTGAGAACGGTATCACCTTCTTTGAGAGTCGCACAGCTGGGTCAAGAGCGACAGGTATCTTGCAGTACCCATGTCAAACCACGTGTTCCGGAAATAAATCCGCTGTTCACTATTGGCAATAGACATCATCATTCAGGGTATGAATATTATAGTTGAGAGTCAACCGTCGGGAAATATTGCGAATTAGTATGACGACAAAATTCTTACCGGACACCTTACCATCCGCGAACCTAGCACGATGTATCGAGGGAATAAATACGTATTCGTTACTTACATACGTCGTTCGTATACGTTATATATGTATACGTAATCCATTTTAGGGATGTGCACCTTAATCTCATGGATGAATAAGGAAATTGCCAGTCAATGCGTTCGAGAACGTTGCCTCCTTCCGTGAAAGACGAACGGCTAAGTCAATAGTTTCGCGTATCCTGCGATTCCTATAGTCAAACCAGGTATTCCTGGAGTAAATCCGCTGTACAGTATTGACAATATATATCTCAATTTGGGGTTTGAAAATTATAGCAGGCGGTTAAACCCTTGTAGAACATTACCTATTCGCGTAGGGTTAACTTCTTACAGAATGCCTTAACCTCGGAAAAACTGAACTGCTGTATCGAGAGGATAACAACTTTTTCAGAGGTACGAACTAGTTAACATTTTAGTTACTGGCATCTTAGTTTTATGGATAAATTAGAAGGTCGAGGCAGAAATCATTGGAGAACTTTCCCACCTTCGGTGATATTCGAACAGCTAAGTCAATAGTATTACATGTCCTGTGTTTCCAAGATTAAACCAGGATTCCTGGCGTAAACCCGCAATATATTATTGGCAATAGACGCCTGAATTCGCGGTCTGAATGTTAAAGCAAATTTCGAAAATATAACATCGTGTTCAGAGTGCGAAATTAGTATTCATTTCAGTGACGGACAACTTAACTTCACGTATGAGTCAGAATATCGAGGGTCGAACCGCTCCTGAGCGTTACCACCTTCTGTAAGAGATAAAACGGCTAAATCAATTGCTTCATCCATGCTGTGATTAGGAGAGTCAAACCAGGAATTTTGGAGCAAGTCCGCTGAGGAGTTATGGCGATAGACACTATAATATACGGTTTGAATATTCCAGTAGAGCGTCAATCCATTTGAGAGCGATACCAATTGGTATAATATAAATCGCTTTACCGAAGGTACTACCGCCGCGAATATCACCTGCCTCATCGAGAATATAACTTCGTGTTCAGAGATAGAAGTTAGTATTCGTTTTATTGACGGGCACCTTAATTTCATGTATAAATTAGATGAACGACGTTCAAACCATTCGAGATCGTTGCCCCCTTCTGTCAGATTCGGACGACTATGTCAAAGCTTCACCTATCCAGTGATTCGGAGAGTCAAACCAGGTATTCCGGGAGTAAATGTGCTGAACAGTATTGGCAATACACACGTTGATTCACGGTACGAAGTTAAGTAGAAGTCAAGCCGTAAGAGAGCATTCCCAATAAGGATAAATTCATTAATCTTACCCAACACCTTTCCTTCTGGAACCCTCTATTGTCTTGCCTAGTTTTCACAGGATGCAATGAGTAGAAATTTTAGCAGGCGGACATCTTATTTTCATGAATGAATAGGAGTATGGAGTGTCAAACCTCCCGAGAACGTTACCACCCTCCTTTAGTTTCGAACGGCAAAGTCAATATCTTCAGCTCACCTGTGATTCCGAGATTCAAATCTGGAATTCCGGGAGTAAATTCGCTGAACAGTATTGGCAATAGACACATTAATTCGCGGTTGGAAAATTAAAGCAGACCGCCAAATTGATGTAGAACGTTACATATTTGTATAGAGTCAAAAACTTTACGATGGCCCTACCTTCTGAGAAGCTATCTCGCCGTATCGAGAGTATAACTTCCTTTTCTGGGGATCAAATTAGTAAACATTTTAGTGACGTGTTCCTAAATAAGAATATGAATAAGAAGAGCGAGGGTCACACCGTTCGGGAAAGTTACCAACCTCTTTGAGATTCGTACGGCTAGGTCAGTACCTTCACCTATCCTGTGATTCCGAGAGCCAAACGACGTATTTGCATTAGAAACCCTACATCACGCTATAGTTATCAAAGTACAGAGTTAATCGTTTGTTACCTATTGGTATATGGTCTAACTCTTCACCGAAGGCTGTGCGTTCCGAGAGGCTAACCCGCTGTATCGCGAGTATTTCTTCGTGCTCAGAGATGCGAAAAGGTATAAATGTCAGTCACGGGAACCATAATTTCATCTATGAATCTGAAGATCGAGGACCAAACCATTCCAGAACATTGCCACATTCAGTGACGAACGAACGGCTAAGTTAATAGCTTCATCTATCCAGTCATTTGAAAAGTCACAGCAGGTCTTCCTGTTGTATATCCGCAGGACAGTATTGGCATGGACACCTTTATTCACGGCATGAATATTAAAGCAGAGCGTCGGAGCGTTGTTGAACGTTACCTAGAGGCATAGGGTCAGATGTTTTACCGAATGCCGTACCTTTCGTGAACCTCACTTACTTCATGGAGAGTGTAACTTCGATTCCTAGGAAAGAAATTAGTATTTAGTAGGAATTGGAAGATCAAGGGTAAAACAGTTCGGGGCTGTTACCACTTTCTATGATATTCGAACGGCTAAGTCAATAACTTCACCTGTCCTGCAATTCCGAGAGTCAATCCAGGTATTCCGGGTGTAAAACTGCTAAATAGTATTGACAATTGACACCTTTACTCACGATATGAATATTAATGTAGGGGCAACCGATCAGAGAACATTACGCAGAGAACCTAACCAGCTGTAGCCTGTGTCCTGCTTAATGTTCGCGGAATCATATTAGTATACATTTGATCGGAGCGACACCACATGATTGTGTACAAATATCAGCATCGAGAGGCAAAGCTTTCGGGATCGTTACCGCCTTCCTGGAGAGACGAACGGCTAAGTCAATAGTTTCAAATATAATGTAATTCCGGGGTCGCAACTAGGTATGCCGGGAGTAAATCTGCTTAATAGTATAGTCATTAGACACCATAATTCACGTTTTGATCAGTAGTGTAGAGCGTCAAACCGCATGAGAGCATTGCCAATTCGTATAATGTGAAGCACATTACCGACGGCCTTACCTTCGGAGAATCAATCCCGTCGTTTCGAGAGTGTAACACCATGTTCAGTGGTACGAAATAGTATACATTTTCGTGGCTAGTACTGTTCTATCATGCATGGATTAAAAGTTCGATGGACAAATACTAATTCAGTTGCTAAACCTATCCTGTGATTCCGATTGTCAAACCAGGTAGTCCGGGAGTAAATCCGCAGAATGGAATTGGGAATAGACACCACCATACACCCTTTGAATATCAAAACAGAGCGTCACACCGTGTGAGAACGTACCCAATTTCTATAAAGTCAATTGTTTTCGAGTAATCCTTACCGTGCGAGAAGCTAACCCGCCATACCGAGAGTACGGCTGCGTGTTTAGGGAAACTCAATATTATACAAATTAGTCTCGGCACATTAAATTCATGTATGAATTAGGCGATCGAGTGTCAAATCATTCGTGAACGTTCCCACCATATGTGAGACACGAACGCCTTAGTCAATAGCTTCACATATCCTGTGATTCCGGGAGCCAAACTACGTACCCATGAGGTAAATCCGCAGGACGGTATTGGCAATGGACACCTTAATTCACTGTCTGAATATTAAAGTAGAGCGTCGGACCGTTTTAGAACATTGCTAATTTGTATAAAATCAAACACTTTGCGACAGCCTTACCTTCGGTGAAGCAAACCCGTCGTTTGGAGAGTATAATTTCGTATTCAGAGAAAGGAATTAGTCTGCATTTCAGTGACGGGCGCCTTAACTTCGTGTATGAATTAGAAGGTCGAGGATCACAACGTTCGAGAACGATACCTCCTACTTTGGGAGTCAAACGGCTAAGTGAATACCTTCACCTATGCTGTGATTTGGAAAGTCAAACCAGGTATTCTTGAAGTTAATCCGCAGGAGAGTATTGGAAACAGATACCTTATTTCGCGGATTAGATATTAATATATAACGTCACGCCATTTGAGAACGGTAACAATTGCTATATAGTCAAACGTGCCGTTTTACCGAAGTCCTTATCGCCCGAAAAACTAACACACCGTACCGAGAGTATAACTTCGTGTTCAGAGAGTCACATTAGTATACATTATAGTGGTTTTATTTCATTTTCATGTATGAATTAGATGATCGGTGGTGAATCAGTTCCATGACCGTTACCACATTCTATATTCTAACAGCTAAATCAATAGCGTCACACATCCCGTTATTCCGAGAGTCATACCAGGTATTCCAGGAGTAAATCAGCGTAATAGTATTGGCAATAGACACCTTAATCACGGTATGAATATTAAAGTAGAAGGTCAATCCGTCGGAGATCGTTACCTACTCGCATAGCGTCAAACCTGTTACCGAAATCTTTACCTTCCAAGAAGCTATCCCGCCGAATCGAGAGTATAACTTCGTGTCGAGGGAAACACTCATATATACAATTTAGTGATGGGCACCGTAGTTCCATGTACGTATTTCAAAATCAAGTGACAATCTGTTCCAGAAAGTTACAACCTTCTTTGAGTGTCGAACACCTAAGTCAATAGCTTCACCTATCGTGTGATTCCGAGTGTGAAACCAGGCGTTACCGGAGCAAATCCGCTGTATAGTGTTGGTAATTGGCACCTTTGTTCCCGGTTTGAACACAAATGTAGAGGGTCAAGCGGTTTGAGAGCGATAGAAATTGGTATAAAGTCAAATGTTTTACGCAAGGCCTTACATTCCGAGAATATTACCGCCTGGATCGAGATTAAAACTTTGTGTTCAGAGAAAGAAGTTGTTAATCATTTCAGTGGCCGGCAACATAGCTTTCAGTATGATTTAGAAGATCGAGTGTCAATCAGCTCGAGAACGTTGCCACCATCTGTGAGAGACAAATTGCTTAGTCAATAACTGCACCAATCCTGCGATTCCGATAGTCAAACCAGGCATTCCGGGAGTAAATGCGCTGTACCGTATTGGTATTGGACACCTTCATTCACGGTTTGAGTATTAGAGCGTCAAACCGTTCGAGAATGTTACCACTCTCTCTGAGATTCGATCGGAGAGGCCAATATCTTTCACACATCCTGTGATTCCTAGCATTAAGCCAGGTTTCCCAGGAGTAAATCCGCAGAGCAGTATTGACAATAGGTACAATAATTCACTGTATAAATATTAAAATAGGGTGTCAAACCTTCGCCGAACATTAGCAATTCGTATTAAGTCATTCTTTTTATCGAATACATTACCTTCCAATGAAACTAACTCGCTGTAGCGAGTGTCACGCTTGTTGCTCACGGGAACAAATTTCTAGACATTTTTGTGTACGGGAACCACATTTTTGTGTGTAAATATCAACTTCGAGAGTCAATGCTTTCGAAAACGTTTCCACCGTCTCAGTGCGTCGCGCAGCTAAGACTATACCTTTACATATCCTGTTATTCCGAGAGTTATGCCAGGCTTTCCAGGTGTAAATGCGCTGTGCACTATTGGCAATAGATACCTTAATACGCGGTTTGAATACTATTGCAGACCGTCAAACTGATATAGAACGTTACCAATTGGTATAGAATCAAACACTATACCGATAGCTCTACCTTCCGAGAAGCTAACCAGACGTATTGTGTGTATAACTTCGTGTTCAGGGGATCAAATTAATCAACGTATTTGTGACGGGGACTTTAGTTTCATTATGAATAAGTTGCTCGAGCGTCAATCCGTTCGAGAATGCTACTATATACTTTGAGATTATATCAGCTAAGTCAATGGCTCCATACATCCTGTGATACAGAGAAGTCAAGCCAGGTATTCCGGGAGTAAGTCCTCTGAGCAGTTTTGGCAATAGACACCTTAGTTCACGGTTTGTATGTTAAAGTAGAGCGACGAACCGATTGAGAGCGTTACCGATTGATATAATGTCAATCGTATTACCGAAGGCCTTACCTTCGGCCACCCCCACCGGCTTCATCAAGAGATTAAGTTGTGGCTCAGAGAATGAAATTAGTTTCCATTTCAATGATGGGCACCTTAACTTCATGTATGGATTAGATGATCGCGGGTCAAACAGCCCGAGAACGTTTCCACCTACATTGAGATTCGAACAGCTGAGTCAACAGCTTCAACCATCCTGTGATACCGAGGCTGATGCCTGGTATCCCTGGATAATGTCCGTTGAACAGTATTAGCAATATACAACTTCTTTCGCGGTATGAAAATTATAGTAGAAGGTCAATTCGTCGGAGAACATTACCAGTTGTTATACTCTCATTCCTTTTAGCGAATACCTTTCCTTAGCAGAACCTATTTCGCAGTTGCAAGTGTCTTGCTTATTGTTCACGGATACAAATTAGTAGACATGTTAGCAGCCGGACACCACATTTCTATATATAAATAGCAAAATCGAAAGTCGAACGGTTAGAAAACGATACCATCTTCTTTGAAGTCGAACGGCTAAGTCAATAGCTTCATCTATCCTGTGATCCCAAGAGCAAAACCATGTAGTCCGCGAGTAAATACCCTGAAAAATTATTGGCAATATACACGATACTTCACGGTATAAATTTTAATGTACAGAGTCCATCCGTTGGGGAACGTTACAAATTGGAATAAATTCAAACGTTTTACAGAAAACATTACACTCCGAAAGCCTAATGCATTATATCGTGCGTATAGCTTGGTGTTCAGAGGAAGAAATATGTACACATTTTGGTCGCGGGCACGTTACCTTCTTGTATGAATTAGAAGATAGATGGAGAACGATGCCACCTTCTGTGAGAGACGAACAGCTAAGTCAACAGCTTCATCTATCCTGTGATTCTGCGAGACTAACCAGGTAATCCGAGGGGAAGTGCGCTGAGGAGTATCATCAATAGATACCTTAATTCGCGGAGTGAGTATTAAAATAGGGCGCCGAACCGTTTGTGAACGTTACCATCTGCTACAAAGTCAAACGTTTCTCCGAAGGCCGCACCTTCCGCGAACCTGTCCCGCTGCATGGAGAGAATAGCTTGATGTTCAGGGGATATTATTAGTATACATTTTAGTGACGAGCGCCTTAACATCCTGCATGAATTAAAAGGTCCATGGTCGAATCGTTGGCGGACGTTACCACCTTCTTCGAGAGTTGGAGGGCTATGTCAATAGCTTCACACATCCTGCGATTCCGAATGTCCAATCAGGAATTCCGAGAGATGATCTGCATTTCAGTGTGGACATTAGGCACCCTATTTCACGAAATAAATAATAAAGTAAACAGTCAAACCGTTGTATCACATTACACATTGGTAGAGTGTAAAACCTTTAAACGAAGTCCTTACCATCCGAGAAGCAATCCGTCTGTATCAGGAGTACAAACACGCACTCGGAGAAGCAAATTGATATACATTTTGGTAACGAGCACCATAATTTCATTCTCGAATTAGAAGATCGAGGGTCAAGCCGTTCAAGACGTTACCACCTTCTACGAGAGTCGAACGGCTAGGGCAATAGCGTCACCTATCCTGTGATTCCGACGGTCAAACCAGGTATTCCTTGAGTAAATCCGCTGATCTGTACTGGTAGTAATAACATTCATTCATGGTTTGAATATTAAAGGAGGCCGTCAAGCCGGCGCAGAACATTAAATATTCGTGTAGGGTTTCATGCCATACAAAATTCCATACCCTCCGAAAATCAGACCCGCTCTATCGATAGCATAACACCGCCTTCCGAGGAACGAACTAGTATACAATTTAGTGACGGTACCTTAAATTCGTGTCTGAATTAGAATATCGAGATTCATATTGTTCGAGATCGATGGCCACCTTCTTCGAGAGTCGAAGGGCTATGCCAATAGCTTCTCCCATCCTGTGATTCCGTAGAGTCAAACCTGGTATTCCCGCAGGATATCCGCTGAACAGTATTGACAATAGACACCGTAATTTTCGGTGTACATATTAAAGTAGAACGAAAAACCGTATGTGAACGTTACCAATTGGCATAACGACATACAATTTACCAGATACCATACCATCAGAGAACATAATGCGCTGTACCGAGGGTATAACTTCGTGTTTAGCGAAACAAATTAGTAGATATTTTAGTGGCGGGCACCGTAATGTCGTGTATGAATTAGAAGATCGATGGCCAAACCGTTCGCGAACGTTATCACCATCCTTAATTGTCACAGATCTAAGTCAATAGCTGCAACTATCCCTTGATTCCGAGAGGCAATACAGGTATTCCTGGGGAAAATGCGCTGAACGGTATAGGCTGTACGGTTGACGCTTTACTTTTCTATTCAAACCGTGAATTGCGGTGTCTGTTGCCAATACTGTTCAGCAGATTCACATCGGGAATACAAAGTTTGACTTTCGGAATCGCAGTTATTAGTGAAGCTATTGACTCAGCCGTTCGGCACTGGAAGAAGGTGGTAACAATCTCGAACAGTTTGTCACTAGGTCATCTAATTCCTACACGAAGGTAAGGTGCCCGCCACTGAAATGTATATAAATTTGTGTATCTGATCCCCGAAGATATTCTGTCGATACTGCTTGTTAGTTTCACGAAAGGTAAGGTATGTGATAAACTATATGACCTTATATAAATTGGTATCTCTCTCAAACGGCGTGACGCTCTGCATCAATCTGCAAACCGTATTTATTGCCAATACTGTGCAGCGCAGTTACTCCCGGAATATCGCGTTTGACTTTCAGAATCACCGGATAGGTGAAGATATTGGCGTAGCTGTGCGGCTCTCAAGGCTGGTAACGTTCGCGAGCGGTTTGACCCTCGATCCAGTAATTTATTCATGAAAGTAAGGTGAACTACACTAAGATGTGTAATACTTTGTCTCTCCGAAGGCGAAGTTATATACTCTATGGAGCGGGTCAGCTTCTCGGAAGCTAATGCCTTCGGTAGAATGATCGAATCTATACCAATAGGGAGCGTTGCCAGCTATGTGACACTGTACTCTACTATTTATACCGGGAAGTAGTGTTCTTAATGCCTATACTGTACAGCGGATTTACTCCCGGAGTACCTGCTGCGACCCTCGGAAGCACAGTAAACGTGACTTATTGACTTAGACTTTCGAGTCTCGACGATGGTAGTAACGTTCTCGAACTGCTTGACTCTCGATGCCGATATTTATGCACAAACATGTGCTGTCCGTCCGCTAAACTGTCTAGTAATTTGTTTTTTGAGATAATTAAGCAGGACACTCGTTACAGCGGGATTGGTTCTCCGAAGGCATTGTCATCAGTAAAGTATCGACTTTATACGAATTTGTAATGTCCTCCGACGGTCTGATTCCCTACATTAATATGCATACCGTGAATTAGGATATCAATTTCCAATACTCTTCAACGGATATATTCCCGGATTACCTTATCTGACTCGCAGAGTCTCAGGATAGTTGAAGCTATTGATGTAGCCGTTCGGCCCTCATAGAGGGTGGTAACTTTCTCGAATGGTTTGGCTCTCAATCTTTTAATTCATACATGAAATTAAGGTGCCCATCACGGAAATTTTTACCAATTTGTATCCCTGAGTACGTAGTAATACTCTACATGCACCGGAGGATAAGGTTTTCTGTAGAGCTTTTGACATTATCGAAATATGTAACGGACTACAAATGTTGGACTCCGTACTATAATATTCCTAACATGCAATAAGGTGTCCATTGTCAATAGTTTACAGCGGATGGACTGCCGTAACACCTGGTTTGCCTCTCCGAATCCCAGCGTAGGATAAGATATTGACTTAGCCGTTCGTCTCTTACAGAAGGTGGTATCGTTCCCGATCGGTTTGACCATCGATATTCTAATTCGTACATGAAGAAAACGTGTCCGCCACTGAATTGAGTACTAATTTCTATCTCTGAACACGAAGTTATACTCTCCATAACGCGGGTAAGGTACACGGAAGGTAAGATCTTCTGTAAAAAGTTTGACTTTATAGCAATTGGACGCGTTCTCAAACGGTGTGACGCTGTAGTTTAACATTAAAACCTTGAATTAACGTGCCGATTGCCAATAGTGTACAGTGCATTTACTCCCGCAATATCTGACATAATTTTTGGAATCAAAGGACATGTGAAGCAATTGACTTGGCCGTACAAATGTCAAAGATGATGTAATGTTCTCGAATGTTTTGACTCTCGATGTTGATATTTATGCATAAAAAATATGGTGTACGTCTGCTAACATGTCTACAAGTTTGCTTCCGTGATCATTAACCAAGACACACGCTACTGCGGGTTAGGTTCGCGGAAGGTAATGTATTCGGATAAAGGAATGACTTTATACGAATTTTTGTTGTTCTTCCACAGTTTGACTCTATTCTTTGTAATTTATATCGTGAAATAGTGTGTCTAATGCCCATACTGATCGGCAGATTTCTCAGGAAATACCTGGCTTGGCTCCCGGAATCACAGGATAGTTGTAGCTATTGAGACAGCCTTTCTATTCTCAAAGAAGGTAGAAACGTTCTTGAAATGTTTGACTTTCGGTTTTGCTATTCGGGCATGAAAATACGGTGTCCGCCGGCGAAAATATCGACTAATTTACTTCCGTCAACTACGAGCATGACACACCCGACAGCGGGTTATTATTCTCGGCAGGTAAGGGACTCGGCAAAAAGAATGACTTTATACGAATTCGTTACGACCTCTGTCGCTTTGCCGCTCTACTTTGATGCTCAATCCGGGAATAATGGTGTACATTGACTATACGGTACAGGGAACGTGCTCCTGGAATACCTGGATTGACTCTCGGAATCACAGGATAGGTGAAGCTATTGTCTTTGCCGCTTGTCTCCCACAGAAGGTAACTTTCTCGAGCGGTTTGTCACTCGGTCTCATAAGTCATGAATGAAATGAAGATGCTCGTCACTAAAATGGATACTAGTTTGTACCTCTGAACGCGAGATTATTCCCTCGATACAGCGGGTTAGCTTCACTGACGGTAAGGCATTCTGTGAGAAGTTTGACCATTCTCGAATAGGTAATGTCTACAACGGCTTGTCGGCCTGCTTTAATATTCAAACCGTGAATTATGGTACTTATTGACAAAACTGTTCATCGGATTGACTACCGTAGTAACTGGCTTGACTCACGCAATCGTAGGATACCTGAAGCTATTCACGAAGCGGTTCGCCACTCACACATTGTGGCAACGATCTCGAGCTGTTTGACCCACGATCTTCTAATTCATGAATGAAATGACGGTTCTCGGCACAGAAATGAACACAAATTTCTTTCCGTGAACACGAACTTATAGTCTCTATGAAGCCGCTGAGGTTCGCGAGAGGTGAGGCCTTCGCTAAAACGATTAACTCTATAGCAATTGTTACATTTCTCAAACGGTTTGACGATCTATGTTAAGATTCAAACCGCGAATTAAGGTGTCTATTACCAATACTGTTCAGCGGATTTACTCCCGGTATAATTGTTTTGACTCCCGGGATAATGCAACAGGTGAAGCTATTGACGTAGTCGTTCGGCTATCAAAGAAGGTGGTATCGTTCTCGGACGGTTTGTCTATCGATCGTCCTATTAATACATGAAATTAAAGTGTGGGTCTGCTATAATGTTTACTGATTTGTTTCCCTGAACACGAACTTATACCCACTATACAGCGGGTTATGTTCTCGGAAGGTACGGTATCCGATAAGGAGTATCACGTTATACAAATTGGAGACGTTCTCGACGGATTCATGATCTACTTCATTATTCAATCCGCGAGATAAGGTAACTGTTGGCAATACTGTGCAACAGATTTTCTTCTGGAATACCAGGTTTGGTACTCGAAGTCACACGACAGGTGAGGTTACTGACGTAGCCGTTCGAATTCCAAAGTAGGTGGCCACGTTCCCCAACGGTTTGACCCTCGATATTCCATTTCATAAGTGAAATTAAGTTTCCCGTCGTTGAAATGTTTACTAATGTGTTTTACTGAACACGACGGGTTAGCCACTCGGAAGGTAAGGCCTTCACTAGAAAGCTTTACGCTATGGATATGGGTAATAATCAAAGACGGATTGCCTCTGCACTTCAATATATATACAGTGACATATTGTGCATAATGCCAATACTGCACAGCGGATCCGCTCCAGGTATACCTGATTTGACTCTCGGAGTCATAGGGCAGGTGAAGCTGTTGACTTAGACGTCCGAATCCCATAGAAGGTAGTAACGGTCTCGAATAATTTCACACTCGACCTTCGAGTTCATACAAGAAATTAAGGTGCACCCTCACTATAATGTATACTAATTTGCTTCCTTGAATGCGAAGTCATACTCTCGATACAGCGTGTCAGGTTCACGGAAAGTAAGGCCATCTATAAAAAATTTGACTGTATACAAATATGTAACGTTCTATAATGGTCTGACTCTATACTGTTATATATATAACGCGATATTGCGTGTGTAATTCGAATACGGTACTGAGGGTACAGTCGCGGAAACATGGTATGCCTGTCGGAATCACAGGATAGGCAATGCTACTGACTTACACGTGCGTCTCTCATGAAAGGTGAAGGCGGTCTCCAACGGATTGACTCTCGATTTTCATATTCATACATGAAATTATGGTATCACTAAAACGTGTACTAAGATGAATAGCTGAACACGAAATTGTAATCTCCGTACTGCGGGTTTAGATTCTGGGCGGGTAAGTTCTTCGTTGAAAGGATGGACTTTATATCAGTTGGTGGGATTCTCAAACCTTTTAACGGTCTACTTTAATATTCAAACCGCGGATTAATGTGTCCGATGCCAATAGCGTACAGCGTATTGACTCACGGAATATCTGGTTTAACTATCGGAATAGTAGGATAGGTGAAGTTATTCACTTACATCTCGAATCCCGAAAAGCGTGGTAACTTTCTCGAAAGGTTTGGCTCTCGATCTCCTACTTCATACTTGAAATTAATGTGCTTGTCGCTAAAGCGTATACTAATTCATCCCGCTGAACACGATGTTATAGTCCCGATACAGCGGGTTAGTTTATCGGAGAGTAGGGCATTCGGTAAAACGTTCAACGAACGTTTCGAATTAATCGCCAATACTGCTCAGCGGATTTACTCCCGGATTACCTGGTTTGACTCACCGAGTCACAGAATAGGTGAAGTTATTGACGTATCCGTTCGTCCCTCCCAGAAGGTGGAAACGTTCTCGAACGGTCTGAAACTCTATCATCTAATTCATATATGAAGTTAAAGTGACCGACACTAACGTGAATACTAATTCCTTCCTTTGAAAACGAACTTATTCTCTCGAAACATCAGGTTAATTTTACCTAAGGTAAAGCTATCAGTAAAATGATTGACTCTATACAAATATGTAACGCTCTCAAACGCTTTTACGCTCTATTTTAATATTCATATCGTGAATTAATGTGTCTTTGCCAATACCATTCCGCGGTTTCACTGCCGGAGTGTCTGTTTGACTCTCGAAATCGCGTGACAGGTGAAGCTATTAACTTAGCAATTCATCGCTCACAGAAGGTTGCAACGTTCTCGAACAGTTTGACACTCGACCTTCGAATGTATTCCTGAAATTAAGGTGCACGTCTCTAAAGTTTATAGTAATTCGTTCCACTGATCACGATGACGTTGAATCGATACAGTGAGTTAAATTCACCGCAAGTGAGACTTTCGGTTAGAAGTTTGACTGTATTCCAATAGGTAACGTGCTACAACGGTTGGACTGAGTGCTTTAACACTTATACGGTGAAATAGGGTGTGTAAGGCCAATAGTGTACAGCGGATCAACTCCCGCAGTACCTAGTTTGACTCGCGGCATCACAGGATAGGGGAATCTATTGACTTATCCTTTCGACCCTCAAAGAAGGCGACAACGTTTCCGAACCATTGGATACTCGATATCCTAATACATGCATGCAATGAAGGCCCCCGTCACTAAAATGTATACTAATATTCTTCTGTGAGCACGATGTTATACTGAAGATGCAGCTGGTTAGGTTCTCGGAAGGTGAGTCTGTCGGTAGAAGGTTTGGCACTATACCAAAAGGTAACATTCACAATCGGGTTGACGCTCCACTATAAAATTTATACCATGAACGGAGATGTCTATTGCAAATACGGTTCAGCGGATTTACTCCTGAAAGACCTGGCTGGACCCTTGCAATCACAGGATGGGTGAAGCCAATGACTCAGCTGTGTGACTCTGAATATAGGTGGTAACAGTCTCGAAGGTATCTATGGCCTCTACAATTCAGAGTATTTACTTCCGGATGGTCTGGCATGACTCTCTGAGTAGCAGGATGGGTCAACCTATTGACTCAGCTGTGCAACTCACCAAGCGGGTGGTAACGTTCTGGAACAGGTTGCCTCTCGACCTTCTAATTCGTACATGAAATTAAGGTACTTGTCACTAATATGCATACTACTTTGCTTTTCTAATCACGAAATTATACTCTGGATACAGTGGGTTATGCTTTGAGAAGGTAAGTCCTTCGTTAAGAAGTTTGACTTCATACCATTAGGTAACGTTCAACAATGGTTTGACTTTGTACTTTAATATATACAGCTAGAAATGTGATGTCTAATGCCAATACTGTGCAGCGGACTTTTTTCCGGAATACCAGGTTTCCTTCTCGGAATGGCAGGATATGTACACCGATTAACTTTGCCGTTCGCCTTTAAAAGAAGGTGGCGTCGTCCTCGAACGGTTTGACACTCGAGCCTCGCATTCATGGTTGAAATTATGTCGCCCGCCACTAAAATTTATACTATTCTGCTTCTCTAAACACGAAGTTATACTCCCGACACAGCGGGATAACTTCTCGGATAGTAAGGCCCTCGGTACAGGATTTGACTATATAGCATCAGGGAACGTTCTACAACAGTTTGACACAGTACTTCAATATTTATAACATGAAAATCCCGTCTAATGCCAATACAGTACAGCGGGTTCAGATGCGGACTACATGGTTTGTCTGTGGGAATAACAGGATAGGTGAAGCTGTTAACTTATCAGTTCGACTCATAAAGAAAGTGGTACCATTCTCGAACGGTATTACTCTCCATTTTGCTATCCATACTTGATAATACCGTGTCCGTCTGCTGAAATATCTACTAATTCGGATCTGTGAACTCTAAGCAAGATACAGCCTACAACATGTTAAGTTCTCGGAGTGAAAGGTATTCGAAAAGAAAGACTTTATACCATATGGTAATGTCCTCTGAGGGATTGACTCTCTACTTTAATATCCATACCGTGAATGAATGTGTCCGTTGCCAATGCAGTACAATGAATTTACAACGGAATATGACTCACCTGATGTGACTCTCGGAATCCCGGGGCCGTTGAAGTTATTGACCTAGTCATTTGATTCTCAAACAATGCGGTAACGTTCTCGAGCGGTCTGACCCCTCGACTTTTATAGTTCATACATGAAATTAACGTGCCCGTGACTAAAATGTATACTAATTTGCGTCACCGAATACGATGTTATACTCTCAATACAGAGCGCTAGCTTCTCGGAAGATAAGGCCTTCGATTGAACGTTTGACTCTGTAACAATTGATAATGTCTCCGAAGGTTCAACTATCCACTTTAATGAGCAAACCGAGAATTAAGTAATCAATGGCCTCCGCATTTCAGCGGATATTCTCCCGGAATGCCTGGATTCACTTTCGGTATCACAGGATAGGTGAAGTTACTGACATGGCCGTTCGACTCTCAAAGAAGCTATTGTGCTAGCTGCTCAAATCTCACGGAAGGTCGTCACGTTCTCGACTGGTTTGACCCAGGATAGTTTAATTCGTACACGAAGATAGTGTGCCTGTCACTGAAATGAATACTAATTTGCGTTTCGGAACACGACGTTATATGCTGTGTACAGCGTGTTATGCTTTCTCAGGGCATCGTGCTTCAGTGAAACATTTGACTTTATTCCGTTTGTTATCTTTCTTAAACGGTTCGTCGTTCTACTTTAATATTCAAACCGAGAATTAAGGTGTCTATTGCCAATAGTGTTCTGAGGATTTAGACCCAGAATACATGGTTTGATTCTCCGAATCACAGGGTAGGTGATGCTATTGACTTTACTGTTCGAATCACAAAGAGGATGATAGCGATCTCCATCGGTTTAACCTTCGATCTACTTATTCATACAAGAAATTAACGTTCCCCACTCTAACACGTCCACTACTTTGTTTCCACGAACACTAAGCCAGAAGCTTCCAACGGCGGATTGGACTTCTCAGATGGTGCGGCCTTCGGTAACAAGTTTGATTGTATATGAATGGGTACCGTTCTACAACAGTTTGACGCTCTACCTTTATATTCATACAGTGAAACTATGAGTCTAATGCCAACAATGTACAGCAGGTTCAGACGCGTATTAACTGGTCTGACTCTTAGGATCGCAGGATAGATGAAGCTATATACTTGGCCGGTCGACTCCAAAGGTAGCTGTGATCGTTCTCGAATGGCTTGACTGTCGATTTTTTAACTCACACTTGGAAATGAGGTGTCCGTCTGCTAAAATTTCTACTAATTTGTTTCCGGTTACAATAAGAATCGCACTCGCTGCAGCGGGTTAGTTCCTCAGAAGGTAAGGTAATTGGTGAAACGTTTGACTTTACACCAACTGGTAACGTTCTCAAACGGCTTCGCGCTCTAGTTTACTACTCAAACTGTGAATTAAGGTTTCCGTTATCAATAGTGTACAGCGGATAGACTCACGGAATACCTGGTATTACAATCCGAAACACAGGATAGGTAAAAATATAGACAATGCTCTCCGACTCTCAAAAAAGGTGGTAACGTTCTAAAACGGTATGCCCCTCGACCTTTTGATTCATACATGAAGTGAACATGCACGTCACTATAGTGTACACTAATTGGATCCTCTGAACACAATGTCATATTCTCTATATAGCGGGTTAGCTTCTTGCAGGTAAGGACTTCCGTGAAATGTTTGTTCCGTGAAATAGGTAACGTGTTACAGGGCTTGACTCTGAAATTTAGTATTTACACACTGATATATGGTGTATGATGCCAACAGCGTGCAGCGTATTTACTCCCAGAATACCTGGCTTCACTCTAGGTTTCGCAGGATTGGTGAAGATATTGACTTAGCCGTTCAACCATCATAGAATGTGCTAACGTTCTCGAACGGTTTGACCATCGATCATCTGATTCATTGGTAAAAGTAAGGTGCCCGTCACTAAAATTTATATTATTTTGCTTCTGTGACAACGAAGATATACTATCGATACAGCTGGCAATTTCTCGGAAGATAAGGCCTTCAGTAAAAAGTTTCAATATATATCAACAGTTAACGTTCCAGAATGGTTAGGCTCTGAACTTTAATATTTATACCGTGAAGTAGCGTCTCGAATACCGATACTGCACTTCCTGGTTTAGACGTGGATTACCTGGATTGCATATCGGAACCACAGAATATGGGAGGCTATTCTCGCAGCTGCGCGACTCTAAACGAAGGTGTTAACTTATCGAGGGATTAGACCACCGATCTTCTAATTCATAGATGGAATGAATGTGCCTGTCAGTAAAATGTATGCTGATTTGTTTCTCTGAGCACGATGTTATACCCTCAGTGCAGCAGGTTTTGCATCCGGTGGGTAAGGTCTTCTGTAAAACCTTTGACTTTATAGCAATTGGACGCGTTCTCAAACGGTGTGACGCTGTAGTTTAACATTAAAACCTTGAATTAACGTGCCGATTGCCAATAGTGTACAGTGCATTTACTCCCGCAATATCTGACATAATTTTTGGAATCAAAGGACATGTGAAGCAATTGACTTGGCCGTACAAATGTCAAAGATGATGTAATGTTCTCGAATGTTTTGACTCTCGATGTTGATATTTATGCATAAAAAATATGGTGTACGTCTGCTAACATGTCTACAAGTTTGCTTCCGTGATCATTAACCAAGACACACGCTACTGCGGGTTAGGTTCGCGGAAGGTAATGTATTCGGATAAAGGAATGACTTTATACGAATTTTTGTTGTTCTTCCACAGTTTGACTCTGTTCTTTGTAATTTATATCGTGAAATAGTGTGTCTAATGCCCATACTGATCGGCAGATTTCTCAGGAAATACCTGGCTTGGCTCCCGGAATCACAGGATAGTTGTAGCTATTGAGACAGCCTTTCTATTCTCAAAGAAGGTAGAAACGTTCTTGAAATGTTTGACTTTCGGTTTTGCTATTCGGGCATGAAAATACGGTGTCCGCCGGCGAAAATATCGACTAATTTACTTCCGTCAACTACGAGCATGACACACCCGACAGCGGGTTATTATTCTCGGCAGGTAAGGGACTCGGCAAAAAGAATGACTTTATACGAATTCGTTACGACCTCTGTCGCTTTGCCGCTCTACTTTGATGCTCAATCCGGGAATAATGGTGTACATTGACTATACGGTACAGGGAACGTGCTCCTGGAATACCTGGTTTGACTCTCGGAATCACAGGATAGGTGAAGCTATTGTCTTTGCCGCTTGTCTCCCACAGAAGGTAACTTTCTCGAGCGGTTTGTCACTCGGTCTCATAAGTCATGAATGAAATGAAGATGCTCGTCACTAAAATGGATACTAGTTTGTACCTCTGAACGCGAGATTATTCCCTCGATACAGCGGGTTAGCTTCACTGACGGTAAGGCATTCTGTGAGAAGTTTGACCATTCTCGAATAGGTAATGTCTACAACGGCTTGTCGGCCTGCTTTAATATTCAAACCGTGAATTATGGTACTTATTGACAAAACTGTTCATCGGATTGACTACCGTAGTAACTGGCTTGACTCACGCAATCGTAGGATACCTGAAGCTATTCACGAAGCGGTTCGCCACTCACACATTGTGGCAACGATCTCGAGCTGTTTGACCCACGATCTTCTAATTCATGAATGAAATGACGGTTCTCGGCACAGAAATGAACACAAATTTCTTTCCGTGAACACGAACTTATAGTCTCTATGAAGCCGCTGAGGTTCGCGAGAGGTGAGGCCTTCGCTAAAACGATTACCTCTATAGCAATTGTTACATTTCTCAAACGGTTTGACGATCTATGTTAAGATTCAAACCGCGAATTAAGGTGTCTATTACCAATACTGTTCAGCGGATTTACTCCCGGTATAATTGTTTTGACTCCCGGGATAATGCAACAGGTGAAGCTATTGACGTAGTCGTTCGGCTATCAAAGAAGGTGGTATCGTTCTCGGACGGTTTGTCTATCGATCGTCCTATTAATACATGAAATTAAAGTGTGGGTCTGCTATAATGTTTACTGATTTGTTTCCCTGAACACGAACTTATACCCACTATACAGCGGGTTATGTTCTCGGAAGGTACGGTATCCGATAAGGAGTATCACGTTATACAAATTGGAGACGTTCTCGACGGATTCATGATCTACTTCATTATTCAATCCGCGAGATAAGGTAACTGTTGGCAATACTGTGCAACAGATTTTCTTCTGGAATACCAGGTTTGGTACTCGAAGTCACACGACAGGTGAGGTTACTGACGTAGCCGTTCGAATTCCAAAGTAGGTGGCCACGTTCCCCAACGGTTTGACCCTCGATATTCCATTTCATAAGTGAAATTAAGTTTCCCGTCGTTGAAATGTTTACTAATGTGTTTTACTGAACACGACGGGTTAGCCACTCGGAAGGTAAGGCCTTCACTAGAAAGCTTTACGCTATGGATATGGGTAATAATCAAAGACGGATTGCCTCTGCACTTCAATATATATACAGTGACATATTGTGCATAATGCCAATACTGCACAGCGGATCCGCTCCAGGTATACCTGATTTGACTCTCGGAGTCATAGGGCAGGTGAAGCTGTTGACTTAGACGTCCGAATCCCATAGAAGGTAGTAACGGTCTCGAATAATTTCACACTCGACCTTCGAGTTCATACAAGAAATTAAGGTGCACCCTCACTATAATGTATACTAATTTGCTTCCTTGAATGCGAAGTCATACTCTCGATACAGCGTGTCAGGTTCACGGAAAGTAAGGCCATCTATAAAAAATTTGACTGTATACAAATATGTAACGTTCTATAATGGTCTGACTCTATACTGTTATATATATAACGCGATATTGCGTGTGTAATTCGAATACGGTACTGAGGGTACAGTCGCGGAAACATGGTATGCCTGTCGGAATCACAGGATAGGCAATGCTACTGACTTACACGTGCGTCTCTCATGAAAGGTGAAGGCGGTCTCCAACGGATTGACTCTCGATTTTCATATTCATACATGAAATTATGGTATCACTAAAACGTGTACTAAGATGAATAGCTGAACACGAAATTGTAATCTCCGTACTGCGGGTTTAGATTCTGGGCGGGTAAGTTCTTCGTTGAAAGGATGGACTTTATATCAGTTGGTGGGATTCTCAAACCTTTTAACGGTCTACTTTAATATTCAAACCGCGGATTAATGTGTCCGATGCCAATAGCGTACAGCGTATTGACTCACGGAATATCTGGTTTAACTATCGGAATAGTAGGATAGGTGAAGTTATTCACTTACATCTCGAATCCCGAAAAGCGTGGTAACTTTCTCGAAAGGTTTGGCTCTCGATCTCCTACTTCATACTTGAAATTAATGTGCTTGTCGCTAAAGCGTATACTAATTCATCCCGCTGAACACGATGTTATAGTCCCGATACAGCGGGTTAGTTTATCGGAGAGTAGGGCATTCGGTAAAACGTTCAACGAACGTTTCGAATTAATCGCCAATACTGCTCAGCGGATTTACTCCCGGATTACCTGGTTTGACTCACCGAGTCACAGAATAGGTGAAGTTATTGACGTATCCGTTCGTCCCTCCCAGAAGGTGGAAACGTTCTCGAACGGTCTGAAACTCTATCATCTAATTCATATATGAAGTTAAAGTGACCGACACTAACGTGAATACTAATTCCTTCCTTTGAAAACGAACTTATTCTCTCGAAACATCAGGTTAATTTTACCTAAGGTAAAGCTATCAGTAAAATGATTGACTCTATACAAATATGTAACGCTCTCAAACGCTTTTACGCTCTATTTTAATATTCATATCGTGAATTAATGTGTCTTTGCCAATACCATTCCGCGGTTTCACTGCCGGAGTGTCTGTTTGACTCTCGAAATCGCGTGACAGGTGAAGCTATTAACTTAGCAATTCATCGCTCACAGAAGGTTGCAACGTTCTCGAACAGTTTGACACTCGACCTTCGAATGTATTCCTGAAATTAAGGTGCACGTCTCTAAAGTTTATAGTAATTCGTTCCACTGATCACGATGACGTTGAATCGATACAGTGAGTTAAATTCACCGCAAGTGAGACTTTCGGTTAGAAGTTTGACTGTATTCCAATAGGTAACGTGCTACAACGGTTGGACTGAGTGCTTTAACACTTATACGGTGAAATAGGGTGTGTAAGGCCAATAGTGTACAGCGGATCAACTCCCGCAGTACCTAGTTTGACTCGTGGCATCACAGGATAGGGGAATCTATTGACTTATCCTTTCGACCCTCAAAGAAGGCGACAACGTTTCCGAACCATTGGATACTCGATATCCTAATACATGCATGCAATGAAGGCCCCCGTCACTAAAATGTATACTAATATTCTTCTGTGAGCACGATGTTATACTGAAGATGCAGCTGGTTAGGTTCTCGGAAGGTGAGTCTGTCGGTAGAAGGTTTGGCACTATACCAAAAGGTAACATTCACAATCGGGTTGACGCTCCACTATAAAATTTATACCATGAACGGAGATGTCTATTGCAAATACGGTTCAGCGGATTTACTCCTGAAAGACCTGGCTGGACCCTTGCAATCACAGGATGGGTGAAGCCAATGACTCAGCTGTGTGACTCTGAATATAGGTGGTAACAGTCTCGAAGGTATCTATGGCCTCTACAATTCAGAGTATTTACTTCCGGATGGTCTGGCATGACTCTCTGAGTAGCAGGATGGGTCAACCTATTGACTCAGCTGTGCAACTCACCAAGCGGGTGGTAACGTTCTGGAACAGGTTGCCTCTCGACCTTCTAATTCGTACATGAAATTAAGGTACTTGTCACTAATATGCATACTACTTTGCTTTTCTAATCACGAAATTATACTCTGGATACAGTGGGTTATGCTTTGAGAAGGTAAGTCCTTCGTTAAGAAGTTTGACTTCATACCATTAGGTAACGTTCAACAATGGTTTGACTTTGTACTTTAATATATACAGCTAGAAATGTGATGTCTAATGCCAATACTGTGCAGCGGACTTTTTTCCGGAATACCAGGTTTCCTTCTCGGAATGGCAGGATATGTACACCGATTAACTTTGCCGTTCGCCTTTAAAAGAAGGTGGCGTCGTCCTCGAACGGTTTGACACTCGAGCCTCGCATTCATGGTTGAAATTATGTCGCCCGCCACTAAAATTTATACTATTCTGCTTCTCTAAACACGAAGTTATACTCCCGACACAGCGGGATAACTTCTCGGATAGTAAGGCCCTCGGTACAGGATTTGACTATATAGCATCAGGGAACGTTCTACAACAGTTTGACACAGTACTTCAATATTTATAACATGAAAATCCCGTCTAATGCCAATACAGTACAGCGGGTTCAGATGCGGACTACATGGTTTGTCTGTGGGAATAACCGGATAGGTGAAGCTGTTAACTTATCAGTTCGACTCATAAAGAAAGTGG
Organism: Lasioglossum baleicum; assembly: GCF_051020765.1. Lineage (NCBI taxonomy): Eukaryota > Metazoa > Arthropoda > Insecta > Hymenoptera > Halictidae > Lasioglossum > Lasioglossum baleicum. The sequence continues at coordinate 81,770 of NW_027469535.1, forward strand.
TACCATTCTCGAACGGTATTACTCTCCATTTTGCTATCCATACTTGATAATACCGTGTCCGTCTGCTGAAATATCTACTAATTCGGATCTGTGAACTCTAAGCAAGATACAGCCTACAACATGTTAAGTTCTCGGAGTGAAAGGTATTCGAAAAGAAAGACTTTATACCATATGGTAATGTCCTCTGAGGGATTGACTCTCTACTTTAATATTCATACCGTGAATGAATGTGTCCGTTGCCAATACAGTACAATGAATTTACAACGGAATATGACTCACCTGATGTGACTCTCGGAATCCCGGGGCCGTTGAAGTTATTGACCTAGTCATTTGATTCTCAAACAATGCGGTAACGTTCTCGAGCGGTCTGACCCTCGACTTTTATAGTTCATACATGAAATTAACGTGCCCGTGACTAAAATGTATACTAATTTGCGTCACCGAATACGATGTTATACTCTCAATACAGAGCGCTAGCTTCTCGGAAGATAAGGCCTTCGATTGAACGTTTGACTCTGTAACAATTGATAATGTCTCCGAAGGTTCAACTATCCACTTTAATGAGCAAACCGAGAATTAAGTAATCAATGGCCTCCGCATTTCAGCGGATATTCTCCCGGAATGCCTGGATTCACTTTCGGTATCACAGGATAGGTGAAGTTACTGACATGGCCGTTCGACTCTCAAAGAAGCTATTGTGCTAGCTGCTCAAATCTCACGGAAGGTCGTCACGTTCTCGACTGGTTTGACCCAGGATAGTTTAATTCGTACACGAAGATAGTGTGCCTGTCACTGAAATGAATACTAATTTGCGTTTCGGAACACGACGTTATATGCTGTGTACAGCGTGTTATGCTTTCTCAGGGCATCGTGCTTCAGTGAAACATTTGACTTTATTCCGTTTGTTATCTTTCTTAAACGGTTCGTCGTTCTACTTTAATATTCAAACCGAGAATTAAGGTGTCTATTGCCAATAGTGTTCTGAGGATTTAGACCCAGAATACATGGTTTGATTCTCCGAATCACAGGGTAGGTGATGCTATTGACTTTACTGTTCGAATCACAAAGAGGATGATAGCGATCTCCATCGGTTTAACCTTCGATCTACTTATTCATACAAGAAATTAACGTTCCCCACTCTAACACGTCCACTACTTTGTTTCCACGAACACTAAGCCAGAAGCTTCCAACGGCGGATTGGACTTCTCAGATGGTGCGGCCTTCGGTAACAAGTTTGATTGTATATGAATGGGTACCGTTCTACAACAGTTTGACGCTCTACCTTTATATTCATACAGTGAAACTATGAGTCTAATGCCAACAATGTACAGCAGGTTCAGACGCGTATTAACTGGTCTGACTCTTAGGATCGCAGGATAGATGAAGCTATATACTTGGCCGGTCGACTCCAAAGGTAGCTGTGATCGTTCTCGAATGGCTTGACTGTCGATTTTTTAACTCACACTTGGAAATGAGGTGTCCGTCTGCTAAAATTTCTACTAATTTGTTTCCGGTTACAATAAGAATCGCACTCGCTGCAGCGGGTTAGTTCCTCAGAAGGTAAGGTAATTGGTGAAACGTTTGACTTTACACCAACTGGTAACGTTCTCAAACGGCTTCGCGCTCTAGTTTACTACTCAAACTGTGAATTAAGGTTTCCGTTATCAATAGTGTACAGCGGATAGACTCACGGAATACCTGGTATTACAATCCGAAACACAGGATAGGTAAAAATATAGACAATGCACTCCGACTCTCAAAAAAGGTGGTAACGTTCTAAAACGGTATGCCCCTCGACCTTTTGATTCATACATGAAGTGAACATGCACGTCACTATAGTGTACACTAATTGGATCCTCTGAACACAATGTCATATTCTCTATATAGCGGGTTAGCTTCTTGCAGGTAAGGACTTCCGTGAAATGTTTGTTCCGTGAAATAGGTAACGTGTTACAGGGCTTGACTCTGAAATTTAGTATTTACACACTGATATATGGTGTATGATGCCAACAGCGTGCAGCGTATTTACTCCCAGAATACCTGGCTTCACTCTAGGTTTCGCAGGATTGGTGAAGATATTGACTTAGCCGTTCAACCATCATAGAATGTGCTAACGCTCTCGAACGGTTTGACCATCGATCATCTGATTCATTGGTAAAAGTAAGGTGCCCGTCACTAAAATTTGTATTATTTTGCTTCTGTGACAACGAAGATATACTATCGATACAGCTGGCAATTTCTCGGAAGATAAGGCCTTCAGTAAAAAGTTTCAATATATATCAACAGTTAACGTTCCAGAATGGTTAGGCTCTGAACTTTAATATTTATACCGTGAAGTAGCGTCTCGAATACCGATACTGCACTTCCTGGTTTAGACGTGGATTACCTGGATTGCATATCGGAACCACAGAATATGGGAGGCTATTCTCGCAGCTGCGCGACTCTAAACGAAGGTGTTAACTTATCGAGGGATTAGACCACCGATCTTCTAATTCATAGATGGAATGAATGTGCCTGTCAGTAAAATGTATGCTGATTTGTTTCTCTGAGCACGATGTTATACCCTCAGTGCAGCAGGTTTTGCATCCGGTGGGTAAGGTCTTCTGTAAAACCTTTGACTTTATACCAATAGTTAACGACCAACAACGGCTTGACTACGTATTTTGCTAGTTACACCGTGATTTAAGGTGTTTTGAACCAATACTGTTCAGCGGATTTACTCTTGGAATATCCGGTTTCACTCTCGGAATCACAGGATGGGTGAACCGCGTCACTCTGGTGTTCGACTTTCACAAAAGTTGCTAAAGTTCTCGAACGGTTTGACTATGAAACATCTAATTCATACCTGAAATTAGGAGTCCCGTCACTAAAATTAATGCTAATTTGTTTTTCTGAGCACGAAGCTAGACATTGCCTGCAGCTGGTTGGTTTCTCGGAAGGTAATGTATTGTGAAAAAAAAGGACTTTAAACCAACCTGTATTGCTCATCGACGGTTTGACTCTCCACATTAACATTCGTGCCATGAATTAAGGTGTCTATTGCCAATACGGTTATGCGGATTTACTCCTGATATACCTGTTTTGACGCTCACAATCACAGGATATGTGAAGGTAATTACTTTGCCGTTTGTCTCACACAGAAGGTGGCAACGCTTTCGACTGGTTTGACCATCGAACTTCTAATTCATGGATGACCCTAAGGAACCCTTCACTGAAATGAAGAGTAATTTCTTTCCCTGAACACGAAGTTATCCTCTCGCTGAAGAGGGTGATGTTCGCGGACGTTGAGGCCTTCGTTAAACGATTGACTTTTATCCAATTGGTCACGATCTCAAGCGATTTGATGCACTACGTTAATATTGAAACCGGGAATTAATGTGTCTACTGCCAATACTGCTCAGCGGGTTTACTCCCGGAATATCAGTTTACTCTCTTCGATTCACAGGATATGTGAAGTTATTGAATTAGCCCTTCGACTCCCACAGAATGTGGCAACGTTCTCAAGCGGCTTGACCCTCGATCGTCTAATTAGTACATTAAATTAAGTTTTCCGTCACCGAAATGTTTACTAACTTCTTTCTCTTATCACAGAATTATTCTCTTGATACGGCGTGTTAGCTACACCGAAGGTAGGGCTATCGGTAAGATGTGTGGCTCTATACCAATCGGAAACGATCTACAACGGTTTGTCGTTCCGATTTAATATTCAGACCTAGAAATATGGTGCCTACTGCCAATAGTGTTCGGCGGACTTACTGCACGAATACCGTGCATGACTGTAGGCATGTCAGGATAGGTGTAGCTATTCACTGAGTTGTTCGAATCTCAATGAGGGCGGTAACGTTCTCATACTGTCTGACGCTCGATTTTCTAATACATACATGAAGTTAAGGTGCACGCCACTAACATATATGCCATTTTCTATCTCTGATCACGGCGTTATACTCTCTATCCAACGGGCCATGTTCTCGAAAGGTAAGGAATTGGGTATGGAGTATAACGTTACAGCAATTGGTAACGATATCCAGGGTTTTGACTCCTATTTTTAATATTCATACCGTGAATTAATGTGTCTATTGCCTATACTGTTCAGCGGATTTATACGCGGAGTAGCTTGTTTGACTCTCGAAATCACAGGATAGGTGTTCCTATTGACTTAACAAACCGACACCCAATGACGGCGGCAACGTTCTAGAAACGGTTTAACCCTCGGTCCTCTAATTCATATATGGAATAGGGGTGCCCGTCCCTAAAATGTATACTGATATGCTTCTCTGAATACAAAGTTGTACTCTCGATACTGCCAGTTACCTTCATGGAAGGTAAGGCCTTCTCCAAAATATTTGGCACTATGGCAATAGGTGACCGTCCACAGGAATTTGACTCTGCACATTAATATTCAGACCGTGAATAATCGTGCCCATGGGTAATGCTGCACAATGAAATGACTCCGCAATCAACCCTCGGATTCACAGGACAGGTGAAGTTATTGACTTAGCCGTTCGACTCTCGAAGAAGGTGGTAACGTTCTTCGAACAGTTTGACCGTCGATCTTCTAATTAATACATGAAATTAAAGTGCGCGTCACGAAAGTGTACGCTAACCTCCTTCACTGTCCACGAAGTTTTACTCTCGATTCGGCGGATTAGTTCTTTGGAAGGTACGGCCTCTGGTGAAATGTTTTTCGCTATACCAATTGCTAGCCTTGTAGAATGGGTAGACGGTCTACTTCAATATTCATACTGTGAATTATTGGTTCTAATGACAATACCGTTCAGCGGATTTACTCCCGGAATACGAGGATTGACTCTTGGAATCACAGGATATGTGGAGCTATGTACTTAGCCGTTCAGCTCTGAAAGAAGGTGGTAACGATTTTGAACGGCTTGACATTCGATCATCTAATTCATACACGGAACTGAGGACCCCGTCACTAAGATGTACACTTATTTGTTTCTCTGACCACGTAGCTATACAATCGATACAGAGGGTTAGGTTCTCAGAAGGTAAGGTATCCTGTAAAGTGTATGACGTTATAACAATTGGTAATGTTCTTCGCCGATTTGACTCTCTACTATAATATTCAAGCATTGGATTTGGGTGTCCATTGCCAATAGAGTACAGCGGATTGACACCCGGAATACCTCGACAGGCACTCGAAATCGCAGGGCTGGTGGAACTATTGACTTAGCCTTGCGGCCCTCGAAGAAGGTGGTTACGTTTTCGGACGGTTTGACTCTCGATCTTCTAATTCATACATGTAATTAATGTGCCCGTCACTGAAATGTATATTAATTTGTTCCTCTGGTCACGATGTTATACCCTCGATACAGTGGATTACCTTCTCGGAATGTATGGCCTTCGGTAGAAAGTTTGATCCTATACCAATAGTTAACGTTCCACAATGGTTTGACTGTCTGCTTATATAGTTATACCATGAATTAGGATGCCTAATGCCAGTACTGAGCAGCGGATTATCTTCTGAAATACCTGCTTTCACTCTCGGGATCACAGGGTAGGTGAAGCTGTTGACGTAGCTGTACGGCTCTCAAGAATGTTGATAACGTTCTCGTATGGATTGACCCTCGAACTTCCAATTCATATCTGAAATTAAGGAGCCCGTGACAAAAATGTCTAAAGATATGTTTCGCTGAGCATTAAGCAAGACATTCCCAATAGCGGGTTGGGCGTCTCGGATGGTAAGGCCTCGGTAAACAGTTTGGCTACATACCAATAGGTAACGTTCTACAACTGGTAGATCCGGTACTTTAATATTCAAAACGTGATTTGAGGTGTATTTTGCTGATACTGATCAGTGGATTCACTCCCGAATTACCTGGTTTGCCTTTCGGACTCATATGTTAGGTGAAGCTATAGAGTTTGCCGTTCCAATATCAAGGTAGGTAGTAACGTTCTCGATCGGTTTGTCGCTCGATCTCCTAATTCATACATGAAATTCAGGTACCCGTCACTAAAGTGTGTACTGATTTATTTACCTACTACGAAGCAAGACACTCCCTTCAGCCGGGAAGCTTCTCCGAAGGTAATGCATTCCGTAGAATGTGTAACATTGTACAAACCTGAAATGTTCACTGACGGTTTGATTCTTTACTTTAATATTAATACCGCGACTTATCGTGTCTGTTGCCAATACTGTAACAGCGGATTTACACCTGGAGTACATGGTTCGACTCACGTAATCACAGGATGTGTGAACCTGATGACTTAGCCGTTCGACTCTCAAGGACGTTGTTGTCGTACTCTAATGGTTTGCACCTCGATCTTCCAATTCATATATTAAATCACGGTGCCCAACACCAAAATGAATAGTAATTCGTTCCTCTCAGCACAATGTTATACTCTCGATACAGAGGGTTAGGCTTGCGGTGGGTATGGACTTCCGTAAGACGATTGACTTTTTACCAATTGGTAACGTTCTTAAATGATGTGATGTTCTACTTTAGCATTTAAACCGTGAAATAAGGTGTCTACTGCAAATAGTGTTCAGCGGATTGACTCCCGCAATACCTAGTTTGACTATTGAAATAACAGTATAGGTGAAGGTATTGTCATATGCGTTCGACTCTCAAACAGTCAATCGCAACAGCGGGATAGGTTCTTGGAAGGCAAGGTATCCGGTTAAATTTTGACATTACACCATTAGTTAAAGCTCTACAACGGTATGTCTCACTACTTGAATATTCATACTGTGGATTAAGGTGTCTGTTGCCAATACTCCTCAGCGGATTTACTTCAGGAATGCCAGGCTTGTCTCTCGGTATCACGAGAAAATGTGAAACTATTAAGTCAGCCCTTCTGGTCCCAAAGAAGGTGGTAACGTTCTCGACCGGTTTGACACTAGATCTTGCAATTCATAATGAAATTATGGTCCCCATCACTAAGATGTGTACTAATTTGGTCCACCGAACACGAAGCTATAATCTCGAAACGGAGAAGGTATTCGGTAAAAGAAATGAATTTAAACAAATTGGCATCGATACCAAGTGGATTGGCGTTCTATTCTAATATTCAAACCGTGACATAATGTGTGTGGTGCCAATACAGATCACCGGATTTATTCCCGGTATATCTGGTTTGACTTTCGGAATCACAGCAAAGGTGAAACTATTGACTTATCCGTACGACTCTCAAATAGGGCGGTAACGTTCTCGAGCAGGTTCATACTCGACCATCTAATTCCCGCATGAAATTATGGATGCAGTCACTAAAATATATACTCATTTGCTTCCTTGGACACGTAGTTGTACTCTCCGAAAAGCGGGATTAGTTCCCGCATGGTAAGGCCTTCGGTAAAAAGTTTGACCGTACAACAATAGGTAGCGTGTCTATAATGATTTAACTCTGTTGTTTAATATTTATATAGTGAAATATCGTTTCTATTTCCAATACAGTACTGCGGGATAAATCGCGGATTTCCTGGTCTGCCTCTTGGAATTGTAGGATAGGTGAAGCTACTGGCGTAGCTATGCGACTCTCAAAGAAAGTGGGAACGTTCTAGATCGGTTTAACCCCCGGTTTTCAAAGCTGCATATGAAATTGTAACTTCCGTCACTGAAACGTATACTGATGTGTTTCACTGAACGAATATATACTCTCGCTGAGGCTGGTATGGTTCGCGGAAGTGAGGGCCTTCGGTAAAAGGTTAGACTTTGTACCAATAGGTAACATTCTCAAACGGTTCACGCCCTACTTCAGTACTCATACCGTGAATAAAGTTGTGCATTGTCGATTGCGTAGAGCAGATTGACTCCCGGAATACATGCTAACTTCTTTCTCTCAACACGATGTTATATTCTCGATGAGGCGGGTGATATTCGCGGAAGGTAGCCCTTCGATAAAACGTTTGACGTTATAGCAATTGGTAACGTTCTACAACGGTTTGACTCTGGAGGTAAATATTTATCCCGTGATATATGCTGTATGATGCCAATAATGTACAGCAAATTTACTCCCGGAATATCTGGTTTGACTATCGGAGTTATAGGATAGGTGGAGCTATTGACGAAGTGGTTCGATTCGCAACTAAGGTCGTAGCGTCCTCGAATTTGCACCTCAATCTTTTATTTTATACACGAAATTGAGGTGCGCGACTCTAAAGTGTCAACTTATATGTTTCTATGAACACTACGCAAGCGACTCCCTACAGCGAGTTGGACTACTCGGGCTGTATGGCCATGGGCAAGAAGTTTGACTTTATACGAATTCATGACGTTCAACAACGATTTGACTCTACGCTTTAATATTTACAACGAGGAAAAGGGTATCTAATGCCATACTGTACTGCGGATTTTCCGCGCAAGTACCTGGATTGACTATCGGAATATCAGGGATGATGAATCCATTGACGTAGCCGTTCATCTCTCAATGATGGTGGTAACGTTCTCGAAAGGTCTGTGCCTCGATTTTCTAATTCATACATTGTATTAAGGAGTCACAATTAAAATGTATACAAAAATGTTTCTCTGACAACGAAGTTATACTCCTGATGAAGCGGGTTAGGTTTTCTAAGTGTGAGGTATGCATTAGAGCTTTTGACTTTATACCAACTGGTAACGAACACAACCGTTTTATCGCTCTACATTAATGTTCAAACCGTGAATTAAGGTGTCTGCTGCCAATACTGTTCAGTGGATATACTCCGGGTGTTCCTCGTTTGACTCTAGGTATCATGAAAGAGATGAAGCTATTGACTTAGCCGCTCGACCCTCACAGAAGGTGGTAACCGTCTCGAAAGGCTTGACTACGGGTTCTACTTATTCGTACATGAAATTATGGTGCCCATCACTTAAATGCATACTAATTTGATTTACATAGCATGAATTTATTCTATCGATACAGCGCGTTAACTGCTCGGAAGGTAAGGCCGTCGGTAAGGAATTTAAATGCATAGCAATAGGTGACGATCTAGAATTGCTTAACTCAGTTCTTTTAAATCTATAACGTAAAATAGCGTGTCTAATTGCAATACTGTACTGCGGATTTAGTCACGGAATACTAGGTTTGTCGCTGGGAATCTCAGGATTCGTGAAGATATTGGCGTAGCTGTGCGACTCTCAAAAGAGGTTGCAACGGTCTATAACGGTTTGACACTCGGTCTTGCAAGCCATACATGGCATTATGGCGCCCATCGCTAAAATGTTTACTAATGTGTTTCCCTGAGAACTAGGCAAGACGCTCGCTGCAGCGGGATATGGTCCAGGAAGGTATGGTATTCGAAAGTGAATTACTTTTTACTAATTGATAATTTCCTCCGACGGATTGACTCTCTACTTTAATATTCATACCGGGAATGGAGGTGTATATTGCGAAACTTTTCAGTGGAATTAATTCCGGCATACTTACTTTTTCTCTCTGATAGGCAGGATGTGGGTAGCTATTTACATAGCCGTTCATATCTCAAAGAAGGTAGTAACATTCCCGAACGATTGGACACACGATATACTGATTCATAAATGAAGTAAAGGAGACGTGACTAATATGTGAGATAATTTGTTTCCACAGGCACGATGTCATACTCTCGATACAGCGGGTTAGGGTCTCGGTCGGTGAGAACTTCGGTAAAAAGTTTGTATATGTACCAGTAGGTAACTTTGTACAATGGTTTGACTTCGTTAATTAATATTTAAACCGTGAATTAGCGTGACTATTAGCAATGATGCACAGGTAATATACAACAGGAATAGCTAGTTCGTCCCCCGGAATCACAGGATAGGTGAAGCTATTGACTGACCCTTCCGGCGGTACTCAAAGAAGGTGGAAATGATATCGAACGGTTTGACTATCGATTTTGCAATTCAAGAGTGAAAATAAGGTGTCCCTCTGTCCCGGACACTAACCAAGATACTCCCTTCAGCATGCTAGCCTCTCGGAAGGCAAGGTATTCGGAAAAAAAGGACGATTTTATACCAATTGTTAATGGTCTCCGACGGTTCGACTCTCCACTGTAATATTCACACCGCGAATTATGGTGTCTATTGCAAAAACTCTTCAGCGTGCTTTCTCCCGGAATACCTGCTTTGACTGTCCGAACCCCCGGATAGGTGAAGCTATTGACTTAGTCCTTCGTCCCTCACAGAAGGTGGTAACGTTCTTCAAAGGTTTCTCCCTCGATCTTCCAATTCATGCATGAAATTAAGGTGCTCGTCACCAAATTGTATACAAGTTCATACCCCTGAACGCGGTGTTATACTCTCGACACAGCGGGTCAGTTGTTCGGAGTGTAAGGCAATCTGTAAGACATTTAACCCTACACGAATTGTTAATGCCCTACAACGCCTTGACGACCTGCTTTAATATTCAAACCGTGAATTCATGTGAGTACTGGCAATGCGGATCAGCGGATTTACTCCAGAAATACCTGGTTTGCCTCTCCGAATAACAGGATAAATGAAGCTATAGAGTAAGCCGTTCGACTCTCATAGAAGGTGGCTACGTTCTCGAACGGCTTGACACACGACCTTCTATTTTATACATTAAATTAAGGCACCATCACTAAAATGAATAATAATTCGTCCTGCTGAATATCATGTTATACTCTCGATACAGCGAGTTAGTTCCTAGGTGGGTTAGATCTTCACTAAAACGTTTGACTTCATACCAATTGGTAACGCTCTCAAACGGTTTGACGAACCACTATAATATTCAAACCGAGAATTATAGTGTCTAATGCCAATACTGTTCAGCTTATTATCTCCCGATATGCCTGGCTTGAGTTTCGGAGTCACAGGATGAGTGACGCTATTGACTTAATTGTGCGTCTATCAAAGAAGGTGGTATTGTTGTGAAACCATTTGACCCTCTATGTTCGAATTCATACAGGAACCTATGATGACCATCAATAAAATGTATACTAATGTCTTTCTCTGAACACGATGTTATACTCTCGATACAGCGGGTTAGGCCTTCGCCGGGTCAGGCATTCGATGGGAAGTCTGACTTTATACCATTTCGTAACCATGCCAGATGGATGATCGCAGTAATTTAGTATACAAACCGTGAATTAAGGTGTCTATTGCCAATACAGTGCAACAAATTTACTACCGGAATACCTAGTTTGAATCTCGGAATCTCAGGTTAGGTGAAGCTGTTCACGTAGCTGTTCATCTGTCACAGAAGGTGGCAATGTTCTCGAGCGGCTTCACACAGGAAATCCTTGTTCGTAATGAAATTAAGGTGCCCGTCACAAAAATGTTTAGTAATTTCTTCTTATGAATGCGAATTCATACTCCCTGTACGGCGTGTTAGCTTCTCCGAATGTTTCCCCATTTGTACAATGTTTGACTCTATACCAATAGGTAACGTTCTACAACTGTTTCGCTGTCTGCTTTTATATTCATACAATGAACTAAGGTGCCTATTGCCAATACTGCACTGCGGCTTTACTCCCGGACTACCTGGTTTGACCCCCAGAATCACAGGATAGGTGATGCTTTTGACTTATGCGTTCGACTCTCAAAGAAGGTGGGATCGTTCTCGAACGGTTTGATTCTCGATGTTCTAAATGGTATATCAAGCTAAGGTGCACGATACTGAAATGAACAATAATTTCTGGTTCTGAAGACTAAGTTCTACTATAGATGAAGCTGGTGTGGTTCGCGGATGGTAGGACCTGATGTAAAACGTTTTACTTTATGCCAATTTGCGTCGCTCTCAAACGGATTGACGACCTACTTTCATATGCACACCGTACATTCAGGTTACTAAGGCCAATATTGTATGGGGCATTTACTCCGGGATTACCTAGTTTGACTCTCGGAATCCCAGGATGCGTGAAGCTATTGACTTAGCCGTTCGAATCCCAAAGAATGAGGTAAGGTTCTCGAGTGGTTTGACTCTCGATTTTGCTATTCAGACATGAGAATAAGGTCTCCGTCTGCTAAAATGTCTACAAATTTGTTTCCGTGAGAACTAAGCACGATACATGCTGCAACGTGTTTTGTTCTCGGAAGGTAAAGTACTCGGTAAAGAGCTGTGCGAGAGTTCGAAGAGCGTGGTAACGTTCTGGAGCAGTTTGCCCCTCGATATTCTAATCCATGCCTGTAACTAAGGTGACAGTCAATAAAATGTAAGCAATTCTGTCTCTTTGTGCACAAAGTTATACTCTCGGTGCGGCGAGTTTGTTTCACGGTATGTAAGGCTATCTGTAAAAAAATTGAATATACACCAGTAGGTAAAGTTCAACATTGGTTTGGCGCTCTATCTGAATATTCATACCGTGAATTAAGGTGTCCGTTGCCAGTAGTGTACAGCGGATTAACACCCGGAATACCTTGTTTGACCGTCGGAATCACAGGATAGGTGCAGATATGGATCTAGAATTTGGCTCTCGAAGAAGGCGGAAACGATGTGGAAAAGTTTGACTGTCGCTGTTGTAACTCGTACATGAAATTAAGGTATACGTCACTAAAATGTACACTAATTTGTTTCTATGGGCACGGAAATATTATATCGATAAGGCGAGTTATTTTTTCGGAGGGAAAGGCCTTCGGTAAAAAGAGTGACTCAACTTCAATTGATAATGATCTCCGACAGCTTTACTCTCTACTTTTATGTTTATACCGTGAATTATGACGTCAATTACCTATGCAATTCAGCGGATTTACTCACGTTATGACTTGTCTGACAGTCGGAATCACAGGATAGGTGAAGCCATTGCCCTAGCTATGCTACTCTAAATGAAGGTGGTAACGTTGTCGGTCGGTGTAACTTTCATTCTTCTTACTCATACATGAAGATAAGGTGCCAGTCACTGAAATGAAGACCGACTTCTTTCCCAGAACACGAAGTTGTACTATAGATATAGCGGATTATTTTTTCGGAGGGCAAGGTCTTCGGTAAAACGTATGACTTTACTGCAATTGGCAACATACCACAACGGTTTGATGAACTGCATTTATAGTCAGACCGTGTATTGCGGTGGCTACGGCCAATACTGTTCAGCAGGTTTATTCCAGGGATACCTGGTATGGCTTTCGGAATCACGGGATACACGAAGCTATTGACACAGCCGTTCAACTCCCACAGAAGGTGGCAACGTTGTCAACCGGTTTGAGCCTCGATCCTCTAATTCATACATGAAGTTAAGGTGCCCGTCACAGAAATGGAGACTAATTTCTGACTCTGATAACGAGGTTATTCTATCGATAGAAAGGGTCAGATTTTCGGAGGGAAAAGCATTCTGTAAGATGCTTAATCCTACATGTATAGATAATGTTCTATATCGGCTTGACGGCCTGCTTTAATACTCAAATCGTGAAGTGAGTTGTCTATTGCCAATACTGTTCAGCGGATTTTCCCCTGGAATACCTGGCTTATCTCTGGGAGTCACAGGATGGGTGAAGCTATTCTCTTCATCGTTCGATTCTCAAAAATGCTGGTAGTGTTCCCGCTCGGTTTGAATGTCGATTTCTCTATTCATACGTGAATATAGGGCTCCCGTCTGCAGAACGTCTACTAATTAGTATCCGTGAACACTAAGCAATACACTCGGTGCTGAGAGCATGATCTTGGAAGATAAGCCAATTGGTAAAAAGGCAGACCTTATTGAAATTGCTAACGTCCACCAACGGTTAAACTCTGTCCTTTAATTTTCATACAGCTATATAAGATGTCTATTGCCAGTACTGGGGGTCGCATTGACTACCGGAATGCCTGGTGCGTCTTTCGATATAACAGGATATGGGAGGCTACTGACTTATCCGTTCCTCTCGTAATAACGTGGGATCGTTCTCGAAAGGTTAGACTCTCGCTTAATCTATTCAAACATAAATATAAGATTTCCGACTGCCAATATGTCTACTAATTTGTTTTCGTGGGTATTAAGCTTGACACTCGCCACAGCGAGTTTGGGTTTGGAGGGTAAGGCCTTCGGAAAAAGGAATTACTGCGTAACAATTCGTAATGTTCTGCGACGATATGACCCTCAACTTTCATTTTCATGCCGTGTATTAAGATGTCTGTTGCCAATCGTGTTCAGTGGATGTACGCCAGAAATACCTGGCTTGGCTATCGGATTCACGGGATAGCTGAAGCTGTTGACTTCGCTGTGCGAATCTTTAAGATGTTGGTAACATTCTAAGACGGTTGCTTCCAATTCATACATGGAGGAAAATACTCGTCACTATCATGCAAATTCATTTGCGTCTCCGAACACGATGTTATGCTCTCTATCGAGCGTGTTACCTTCTCGGTGGGTCAGGCATTCAGTAAGTAGATTGAATTTATCCCATTTTGTATCGTTCTCCGACGGTTTGACGGCTTGCTTTAACATTGAAATCGCCAATTATGGTGTCTATTGCCAATACTGTACTGCGCATTTACTTTCGGAATGCCTGGTTTGACTCTCGGTATCGCAGGATACGTGGAACAATTGACTTAGCGAATTGTCTCTCACAGAATGTGGCATCATTCTCGAACGGTTTGACACTCGATCAACTAATCCATACATGAATTTATGGTAACGTCAATAAATTGTATGCTAATGAGTTTTCCTAATCACGTAGCTATAGTCTCGATACGGCGGATTAGCTCCTCGGACAGTAAGGCATTCGGTAAAACGTTTGAATTCATAGGTATTAGTAACGTTCTGACACGGCGTGACTATGTATTTTAATATTCAGTCCGCGAATTAAAGTGTCTATTGGCAATAATGTCCAGCGGATTTATTCCAGGAATCCCTGGTTTGACTATCGGAATAGCTGGATGTGTGAAGCTATTGACATAGAAGGACGCCTTTGAAAAAAGGTGCCAACCTTCTCGATCAGTTTGTCTCTCGATTTTGCAATTCATACGTGAATCTGAGGTGTCCGTCTACTGAAACGTCTACTCATTTGTTTCCGCGAATACACAGCCAGACACACGCTTCGGTGGGACAGGTTCTCGGATAGTAAGGTATTGGGTAAAAGGAATTACTTTGCTTTAATTGATACTGTTCTCCAGTGGATTGACTTGGTACCCAAAATATTTATTCCGCGAGTTAGGAGTCTACTGCCAATACCCTCTAGCGGATGGTCTCACGGAATACCTGTTTTGCCTCCCGCAAACACAGGATTGCTGAAGTTGCAGACGTGGCCCTTCGACACTCACAGAACGTGGTGCACATTCACCAACGGTTTGACCGTCGATCTTCTAATTCATACACGAAAATAAGATGCCCATCACTGTAATGAATACTAATTTAGTTTCTTGAAGACGAGGTTATACTCTCCATACAGCGGGATAGCCTTTTGGCATGTACGGTCTTCAGTAAGGCGTTTGACTTTATACAAATTGGCAACGCGCCAATTCACTAATATAGACACCCGCCGGAGCGGGATAGTTTCTCGGAAGGTAAGGTATTGGATAATAAGAATGACATTATTTTAATTGACAATGATGCCTGGCTTGTTTGACTCCTTGTATGAATTACACGATCGAGTGGCAAACATTTCGAAAATGTTACCACATTCCACAAAATCGAATGGCCATGACAGTTGCTTCGCCTATCGTATGATCGCGCGAGTCAAACCAGGTACTCCGGGAGTAAATCCGCTGTATAGTATTGGCAACGGACGCTTTAAATCACGGTTTCAATATTAAAATAGAGCGTCGTCCCGTTTGAGGTCGGTACCGATAGTTACAGAGTTGTTCATTTTACCGTACACATAACCTACATAGAACATATCTCGCTGTAGCGTGTGTCATGCTTCGTTCCCACGGACACAAATTGGTAGACATCTTAGCAGACGGACACCTTATTTCCATGTATGAATTGAATAATTGGGAGTCTACCCGTTCCAGAACATTACCACATTGCTTGAGAGTCGAGCGGCTAAGTCAATAGCTACACCGATCCTGTGGTTCTAAGAGGCCAGCCAGATATTCCGCGAGTAAATCCGGTGTACAGAATTGGAGATAAACACATTTATTCGCGGCTACAACATTAAAGTAGGGGGACAATCTGTTTGAGAACGTCACCCATTGGTATAAATACAAACGGTTACCGAAGACCTTATCATCCGACAACCTATCACGCTGTATCGAGTGTAGGACTTCGTGAACCGTAATGCAAGTTAGTGTACATTTTAGTGACAGACACCTTAATTTCGTGTATGAATTAGAAGATCGAGGGTCAAACCGCTCGAGAACGTTACCACCTTATGAGAGGGACGAACGGCTAAGTCAATAGCTTCACATATCCTGCGATTCCGTGAGTCAGGCCAGTTATTCTACGACTAAATCAGCTGTACAATAGTGGCGTTAAACACTCCATTTCACGGTATAAATATTATAGTACAGATTGAAATCGTCGTAGAACATTACGCATTGGAATAGCGTCAAACCATTTACTGATGGCCTTACCGTCCGAGAGGATAACCAACTTCATCGAGGCTACTACTTCGTATCCAGAGAAGCAATTGAACGTACATTCTTGTGACGAGCATCTTTATTTCATGTATAGTTTAGAATATCGAGGGTTACGCCGTTAGACAAAGTTACCACCTTCATTGGTAGTCGCATATCTAAGGCTATACCGCCACCTATCCTGTGACTCCGGGAGTCAAAACAGTCATTACTGGAGAAAATCAGCTTAATTATATAGACAACTGACCCGATAAATCACGGGTTGAACATTAAAGTAGAAAGACAAACTGACGGAGATCATTACCAATTGGTATAGAGTCACTCCTTTTACCGAAGGCCTTACCTTCCGGAAAAATGACCAGCTGTATCGAGAGTATTACTTCGCGATCAGGGGGACAAGTGTGTATACATTGAAGGGACAGGCATATTAATTTCATGTATGAATTAGAAAATCGAGGGTCAAACCGTTAGGGAGCGTTGACACCTTCCTTGGGAGCCGAACCGCTAAGTGAGTGGCTGCAACTATATTGTAATTCCGAGAGCCAATCCAGATATGCCTGGAGTAAATCCGATGAACAGTACTCGCAACAGACACCTTAATTCACGGAATGAATACTAACGTCGGGCGACAAACCACATGAGAGCGTGCCAAATTCCTATAAAGTCAAACGTTTTACTGAAGTCCTTACCCTCCGAACAACTGACCCACCGTATCGAAAGTATACATTCGTGTTCACAGAAAGAAATTAGTATTTGCATCAGTGACGTGCAGCTTAAATTTCTCTATGAATTAGAAAGTAGAGGGTACAACAGTTCGGGAACATTATCGACCTCTTTGAAATTCGATGGACTAAGTCAATAGCTTCAACTAATCCTCTGATTCCAACAGTCAAACCAGGTATTCCAGTATAAATCCGCTGAACAGTATTGGTAATAGACACCTTAATTTTCGGTTTGAATATTAAAATAAAGTCTCAAACCGTTTGAAAATGATTCCAATTGGTGTAAAATCAAATGTATTATCGAACGCCATATCTTCCGCGAGCGTCACCGGCTTCAGCGAGAGTATAACATCGTGTTCAGAGAAAGAAGTTAGTATCCATTTGAGTGACGGGCACCTTATCTTCATGTATGAATTAGAAGAACGATGGTCATACCGTTCGAGAGCTTTACCATGTTTTCTGAGAATCGAGCGGCTAAGACAATAGTTTCTGCTATCCTCAGATTCCGAATACTAAACCAGGTATTCAGAGAGTAAATCCACTGAACAGTATTGACAATGGACATCTTAAATGACGGTTTGATATTAAAGTAGTTTGTCAAACCGTTTCAGACCGTCAACTATTGCTACAAACACAGATATTTGCAGAAGGCCTTTCATTCCGAGGACCTGACCCGCTGCAGCGATAGTGTAACTTCTTGTATAGAGATACGAATGTGAATACATTGTAGTAACGTGCACCTTTATTTCATGTGTGAATGAGAACATCCAGTGGACAACCGATCCAGAACATTACCACCTTCTTTGTGAAATCTCACATATATCACAATAGCTTCCCCAATCCAGTGGGCCCGAGAGTTGAACTAGGTATTCCGGGAATTAATCCGCTGAACATTATTGGTAACAGACACCATAATTCTCGGTTTGAATATTAAAGCATGCCGTCAAGCCGTTGTAGAACATTACCCAGTCCTGTGTGGTCAAACTTCTTACAGAACGTCTTACCCTCAGAGAAACTGACCCGATGGGTCTAGAGAATAACATCGTTCTCACAGGGACAAACTAGTTTAAATATTAGTGACGAGCACCTTGACTTCATGTATGAAAAAGAAGATCGAGGGTAAAACCGTTCGTGAACGTTACCATATTAGTTGAGAATCGTACGCCTTAGTTATTGTCTTTACCTACTCTATGATTCCGAAGGAGAAACCAGGTTCTCTGGGCGCTAATCCGCGGAGCAGTATTGGAAATAGACAAGGTAATTCGCGGTTTGAATAGTAAAGTAGATCGACAAATAATTATTGAACGTTACTTATTGGTATGGAGTCAAACGCTTTTCCGATAGACTTACCTTCGGAGAATCGTACCCGCCGTATCGAGGGTATTGCTACGTGTATATGGAAACACATTAGTATACAATTTAGGTACGGCACCTTAACTTCATTTACGAATTCGATGATCGAGGGTCAAACATCTCGAGAACGTTGCCACCTTCTTTGAGAGTCGAACGGCTAAGTCAATAGCTTCACCCATCTTGCGATTCCTAGAGTCAAACTAGGAATTCCGGGAGGAAATCCGCGCTCAACAGCATACCTTAATTGACGGAGTGAATATCAAATTGTAGCTTCACACCATGTGAGAAAGTTACTGATTAATATAAAGTCAAACGTGCCTTACCGATGGTCGTACCCTTCGTGTACTTCAATGCTTCTTCGGAAGAATAACTTCGTGTTCAGCGATACGAACTAGTATACGTTTACTAACGAGCACCTTAATTTCATTATGAATGAGAAGATCGAGAGTAAAATCGCTCGAGAACGTTACCACCTTCAGCGACAGACAAACGGCTAAGTCCATAATTTCACATATCCAGTGATTCCGGAAGTCAAAGCAGGTATTCCGTGAGTAAATCCACCGAACAGTATTGGTAAGAGACACCTTAATTTACGGCATGAATGTTAACGTAGAGCGTTAAACCGTTGAAGAACGTTACCGTTTCGTTTAGAGTCAAACGTTTTACCGAAGATCTTACCTTCCGAGAACCTGACCCCCTGCAACGAGAGAATAACATCGTTTCCAGGGAAAGCGTGTAGGAATTAGAATATCGAGGGTCAAACCGTTACAGATGGACACCACCAACTTTGAGAGTCGAGCGGCAAAGGCAGTAGGTTCCCATTCATGTGTTTACGAGAGTCAAACCAGGTATTCCGGGGGTAAACTCGTTGAAAAGCATTTTCAATAGACACCTTAATTCATGGACTGAATATTAAACAGTGCATCAAACCGGTGTGGAGCTTTACCTATTCCTATAGATTAAAACATTTTACAGAACACCTTACCTTCCTAAAACGTACTCCGCTGTATCGAGTGTATAACTTCTTGCTCAGAGAAAAAAATTAGTATGAATTTTAGTGACAAGCACCATAATTTCATGTATTATTTAGCAGATCGATGGTCAAACCGTCCGAGAACGTTACCACTTTCCTTGAGAGACGGACGCCTAATTCCATAGCTTGACCTATTCCAATATTCTAAGAGTCAAACCATGTATTCCCGGAGTAAATGTTATTAATTTGCTACCTTGAAAACTGAGCATGGCACTTGCTGCATCGTGTTGGGTTTCTCGGTAGTTATGGCCTTCGGTAAAATGTTTGACGTCGTACGAATAGGTAACGTTCTACAAAGATGTGACGTGCGATATTAATAATCGAACTGTGAATTAATATGTCTGTTGCCAATACCTTTCAGCGGATTTAATTCTCGAGTGCCTGGTTTTTCTTTCGGAATCCCAGGATAGGTGAAGCTTTTGACTATGCCGTTCGTCTCTCACAGAGGTTGGCACCGTTCCCGGACGGCTTGACACTCAATATTCTAATTCAAACATGAAGCTATGGCGTCCGTGAATGTATGAAGACTAATTCCTTTCTCTGCATACGAAGTTATACCCTCGATAAGGTCGGAAAGATTCAGGGAAGTTAACGCCTTTGCTAAACGTTTGACTTCATACCAATTGGTAACGTTCTAAAACGGTTTGACGCTCTCCTTTAATATTCAAACCGCAAATTGCGGTGACTATTACTAATACTGTTCAGCGGATTTGCTCCTGGAATACCTGGATTGGCTCTCGGAATCGCAGGATCGATGAAGCTATTTACTAAGCCGTTCGAATCTCAAAGAAGGTGGCAACATACCCGGTTGGTTCATCTCTCGATTTAGATATTTATACATGAACATGTTCTGTACGACTGCAAAAATATCTGCTAATTTGTCTGCGTGAACAATTAGTAAAACACCCGCTACAGCGCGTGATGTTCTCTTAAAGTAAGGTATTCGGTATACGGAATATCCTCACTCGAATTGGTAATGTTCTCCGACGGTTTGACGCTCTAGATTAATATTCATTCCGTGAACCATGGCGTCAATTGCCAATACTTTTCAGCGGATTTACTCCCGTATTACCTGTTATGGCTCACGGAATCGAAGGATAGGTGTAGCTATTGACTTTGCCGTTCGAACATCAAAGAGGGCGGTAACGTTCTCGAAAAGTTTGACCATCGACATTCTAATTCGTACACGAAGTTATGGTGCCCGTCACTTAAATGAAAAGTAATTCATTTCTCTGAATACGAACTTATACTCTCGATGAAGCCGGTGAGATTCGCTGAAGGTAAGGCCTTGCGTAAAATGTTTGACTT
Organism: Lasioglossum baleicum; assembly: GCF_051020765.1. Taxonomy (NCBI): domain Eukaryota; kingdom Metazoa; phylum Arthropoda; class Insecta; order Hymenoptera; family Halictidae; genus Lasioglossum; species Lasioglossum baleicum. The sequence continues at coordinate 102,548 of NW_027469535.1, forward strand.
TAAACCAATTGGTAACGCTATCAAATTGCTTGACGCTCTACACTAATACTCAAACCGTAGATAAAGGTGTCAGTTTCCAATACCATTCCGCGAATTTTCTCCGGTAATACCTGGTTTGACTTTCGGAATCGCAGGATAGGTGAAGTAATTGACTTAGCAATCCTACTCCCAAGGATGGTGGTAATGTTCGGGATCGGTTTGACCCTCGATCCACTAATTCATACATGAAACTATAAGGCGCACAACACTCGGATGTATAATAAATAGTCTCTCTGATCGCGAAGTTATGCGTTATAAGCTTTTGACTTTATACCATTTGGTATCGCACCCAAACAGTTTGACGCTCTACTTTAATACTCAACTCGCGCATTAATGTGCTATTGCCAATACCGATCAGCGGATTTGCGTCCGGAATACCTGCTTATAATGATTGTTTATGACAATATTTTGGTAAATTGATTGTTATTTTATAGGATTGTCTCTATACGCACATACGCTTCCTGCACGACACGGCTGGAATTATGTTGTAGTTGCGATCGACAGATCAGTGCGGCATACTGTATCGTCTTCGTTAATTTCTATAATCATAATATTATACAGTGTGCATTTTATCACAGCTTTCCATTTTCTTATACATAATGTAATTTAACGTTATGATATTTTCGATTTTTTTGAAAATTTTTAATTTTTGGTTTAATAAATTGTATTTATTAGGAAGGTGCTTTTGGAATTAGTTGAGTGTACATTTACGTCACTATTTTGTAAATCTTATTGCCATTTCATATGATTGTCTATATACGTACCAACGATTCCCGAGCCACACGACTGTAGTAATCTTATAGTTGCGTTCGGTGCTTCGAAGCCACACCGTTGTATGATCTTTTTTAATAATTTTAACCTTAATATTGGTCCGTATGCATTCATTGTTAGTCATCTATTTACTTTCATACACTGTTATTTACGTGTTATGGCATGTTCGATTTCGTCAAAATTATATATTTTTAGTTTAAAGGTTTGTAATTCTGGGTAAGAGTGTCGTCGGTATTACTTGAGTATACGTTTGCGACATTATTTTGTTATACTTATTATTATTTTATATGAATTTCTCCAAACACACCTACGCTTCTGGAGCGACATGATAGGATTTGTTTGCCAGTTGCTATCGGCAGATCGTAGCGGCACTACCGGATGGTGTTTGTTAATTTCCTTAATATTGATATTATACGGTATGCCATATTCCCCAGTTTTTTATTATATTTTCTTTTTTTTTATACATACTGTAATTAACTATTAGGATACACTCGATTTCCTTCAAAGTCTCTAACTTATAATTTAGAAATTCTATTTATTAGTAAAAGCTTCTTCTGGATTAGTTGAGCTTACGTTTATGATAATTTTTGTTAATCTTTTTGTTATTTTATGTCATTGGTCGTATACGAACCTACTCCTTCGGGCCGACATGATTGGCATGGTCTTGTAGTTGCGTTCCGTAAATCGGAACGACGGTAGTGTATGATCTTCGGTAATTTCTTTCAATTTGAATTTGTACTGTAGTCATGTTTCCCCAGTATTGCATTTATTTATACATACTGTAGTTTACGGTTATGACATTATGGATTTTTCTCAAAATTTATGATTTTTAAGGTAAAAAATTGTACTCCTTAGGAAGTTTGCCTTTGAGTTAGTAGTGTGTACGTTTTTGACAATATTTTGCTAAATTCTTGGTCAGCTTGTATGATTGATAATATGCGTACATACACCGACGGAGTAACACGCCCAGGTAGGTCTGACTGTAGCGTTCGGCAGACAAGAGCGACACTTTGCTGATTTCATTAACCTTGATATTGTACCCCTCGCATTTTTTGGCAGTTTTCTATTTATTTCTACATACCGTTATTTACTGCTTAGATATTTTCAATTTCTGCCAAAATTTCAATTGATAATTTAAAAAATTGTATTTCTTAGTGAAAGTTTATCTGGAAATAGTTGAGTCTACTTTTATGACAATATTTTGTTATACATATTGTTATTTTATACGGGTGTCTGTATATGTTCCTACGCTTCCTGCACGACAGGGCTGGGATAATACTGTAGTTGAGTTCGGTAAATCGGAGCGAAACTAGGGTATGATCTGCGTTAATTTCATTAACCTTGATATTGTACCGTATGCATTCTTTCGCAGTTTTCCATTTATTTATGCACACTGTTATTTACTGATATGATATTTCCGGTTTTTTTCAAAATTTAAAATTTCATGCTTGAAAAATGGCATTTTTTAGTAAAGGTGCCTTGGGCATTAGTTGAGGCTACATTTATGACATTATTATGTTGATCTTACTGCTATTTAATATGACTGGCTGTATACGTACCTACGTTGCCGGAGCGACGCAACTGGAGTCACCTTGCTGTTGCGTTCGCTACATCGGAACGACAGGTCTTGATGGGCTTCGTTAATTTCTTTAACCATGATATTGTACTGTATGCGTTTTTGCATGCCATCCATTTATTGACGAAAACTATAATTTACTGTAATGATATTTTCAGTGGCTTGAAAATATTCAATTTTTATTACAAAAAATTGTATTCCTTAGTAGACGTGTCATTGGAATTAGTTGATTGTACGTTTCATACATTATTTTGTTAATTTTACTCTTATTTTATACGACTGCCTGTGTATGTACCTGTATTTCCGGAACGACACGGTTGGGGTTATGTTGTAATTGCGTTCGCGTGATAGGAGCGACGCTGGTATATGGTCTTTGTTACTTTCCTTATACTTAATATTTTGCCGTTTGTATTCATTCGCAGATTTCTATTTATTCGTACACACTGTAATTTACTGTTTCCATATTTTTTATTATGTTCCAAAAGATTCAATTTCGAGTTTAAAAAATTGTATTTCACAGTAAAAGTGTCTTTGGTATTATGTGAGTGTACGTTTATTATATTATGTTGTTACGCTTAATGTCATTTTAAATGATTGGCTCTATACGCACCTACGCAGCCATTCGCGACACGATTGAGAGTTAGCCTTGTAGTTGCTTTCAGTAGATCGAAGCGTCACCAATGGATGGTCTTCGCTAATTTCTCTAACCATGCTATAGTACCGTATGCATTTTGTCCCAATCTTCCATTTATTTATTCATGCTGTAATCTACTGTCGTGGTACTTTCAATTTTCTTCAAATTTTCCAATTTTTAGTTTCATAAATTGTATTTTTTAGGAAAAGGGTCTTTGGAATTAATTGAGTGTACGATTATGACATTATATTGTTATACGTACTGTTATTTTATGCGAGAGTCGGTATACGTACCTACGCTGCCGGAACGACGCACCTGGCGGGGCCTTGTAGTTGCGTATGGCATAACGGAGTGGCACTACTACATGGTCTGCGTTAATTTCTTAAACCTTCATTTTGCATCACATGCATTTTTTCCCAGTTCTCCATTTATTTATATATACTGCAATATAGTAATATCATATTTTCGATTTTCTTTTTTCAAATTTCAAATTTTAAGTCAGAAGACTGCATTGCTTATTAGAAGTGCCTTTGGAATTTGGTGTACGTTTGAAACAATATTTTGTTAAATTCTTTGTTATTTTGAGTGTTTGATGGCATACTACATTACCAGAGAGACACCACTGGCGAAGTCTTGTAGTTTCGTGCGGCAGATCGGTGGGGATTACTGGATAGTCTCTGTTAACTGCTTTATCCTTAATATTGTTCCGTACGGATTCTTACGCAGCTTTCTCTTCATTTTAACATGCTGTAATTTACAGTTATGATATTTCCGATTTTTTTTAGAATTTCGTAATCTTTGTTTAAAAAATTGAATTTCTTAATAAAAGTGTCTTTGAAATTATTTGTGTGTACGTTTATGACAATATATTATGTTCTTGGGTATTTTATAGGATTGTATCTATACGCATCTGTTATTTCGGCCTGGTACGGCTGCTGTGGTCTTGTAGTAGCGTTCATTGGGTCGGTGCGTCACTGCTTTATGCTCTTTGTATATATTTATAACCTTAATATTGTACAATGTTAATTGTTTTGTAGTCATGTATTAAATTTCATATGCTGTAATTCACTGTTATGGTATGTTCGATATGTTATAATTATAAATTTTCGTTTAGGGATTTGTAATTCTTAGTAAACGTGTCTTTGGAAATAGTTGAGTGTACATATATGAAAATTTTCTGTCAAGCTTGTTGTTGCATTATATGATTGTCTATATGCGAACCTACGCCGCTTGCGCGTCACGACTAGCGAGGTCTTGCAGTTGCTTACGGCAGAACGGGGCGACGCTACGGTAATGTTTTTAACCTTAATATTGTACAGTATGATTTTTTTCCCAGTTTTTCATTTTTCTGTATTGGGATCAGAACCATTGTTACACGAAGAAGCGAAGACCATCCAGTATGCCGCTCCGATCTGCCGTACGCAACAACAAAGCCACTACAGCCGTGTCTTTCTGGATGCGTAGGTGCGCAAGCAGGCAACCGTATGAAATAACAGTAAGTATAGCAAAATATTATCATAACCATAACTTAACTAATTCCAAATATACTTTTAATAAGAAATACAATTTTTTTAAATAAGTATTGGAAACATCGGAGGAAATTACGGATATCGTAAGAATAAATTACGGTATTTATAAATTAACAGAAAATTGCGAAAGACTGAATATGGTACAATATTGTATTTAAAGGAATAAA
>NW_027469536.1:0-107201 GCF_051020765.1 Lasioglossum baleicum
AACGCATATGGCATAAGCATAACGCATAACGCATAACGCATAACGCATAACGCATAACGCATAACGCATAACGCATAACGCGTAACGCAAAACTCATAACGCATAACGCATAACGCATAACGCATAACGCATAACGCATAACGCATAACGCATAACGCATAACGCATAACGCATAACGCATAACGCATAACGCATAACGCATAACGCATAACGCATAACGCATAACGCATAACGCATAACGCATAACGCATAACGCATAACGCATAACGCATAACGCATAACGCATAACGCATAACGCATAACGCATAACGCATAACGCATAACGCATAACGCAAAACCCATAACGCCTAAAGCATAACGCATAACGCATAACGCATAACGCATAACGCATAACGCATTACGCATAACGCATAACGCATAACGCATAACGCATAAGGCATAAGCATAACGCATAACGCATAACGCATAACGCATAACGCATAACGCGTAACGCGTAACGCAAAACTCATAACGCATAACGCATAACGCATATGGCATAACGCATAATGCAAAAGTCATAACGCATAACGCATAACGCATAACGCATAACGCATAACGCATAACGCATAACGCATAACGCATAACGCATAACGCATAACGCATAACGCAAAACCCATAACGCCTAAAGCATAACGCATAACGCATAACGCATAACGCATAACGCATTACGCATAACGCATAACGCATAACGCATAACGCATAAGGCATAAGCATAACGCATAACGCATAACGCATAACGCATAACGCATAACGCGTAACGCGTAACGCAAAACTCATAACGCATAACGCATAACGCATATGGCATAACGCATAATGCAAAAGTCATAACGCATAACGCATAACGCATAACGCATAACGCATAACGCATAACGCATAACGCATAACGCATAACGCATAACGCATAACGCATAACGCATAACGCATAACGCATAACGCATAACGCATAACGCATAACGCATAACGCATAACGCATAACGCATAACGCATAACGCATAACGCATAACGCATAACGCATAACGCATAACGCATAACGCATAACGCATAACGCATAACGCATAACGCATAACGCATAACGCATAACGCATAACGCATAACGCATAACGCATAACGCATAACGCATAACGCATAACGCATAACGCATAACGCATAACGCATAACGCATAACGCATAACGCATAACGCATAACGCAAAACCCATAACGCCTAAAGCATAACGCATAACGCATAACGCATAACGCATAACGCATTACGCATAACGCATAACGCATAACGCATAACGCATAAGGCATAAGCATAACGCATAACGCATAACGCATAACGCATAACGCATAACGCGTAACGCGTAACGCATAACGCATAACGCGTAACGCAAAACTCATAACCCATAACGCATAACGCATAACGCATAACGCATAACGTATAAACCATAAGGCATAACGCATAGCCCATAACGCATAACGCATAACGCATAACGCATAATGCAAAAGTCATAACGCATAACGCATAACGCATAACGCATAACGCATAACGCATAACGCATAACGCATAACGCATAACGCATAACGCATAACGCATAACGCATAACGCATAACGCATAACGCATAAGGCATAAGCATAACGCATAACGCATAACGCATAACGCATAACGCATAACGCATAACGCATAACGCGTAACGCAAAACTCATAACGCATAACGCATAACGCATAACGCATAACGCATAACGCATATGGCATAAGCATAACGCATAACGCATAACGCATAACGCATAACGCATAACGCATAACGCATAACGCATAACGCGTAACGCAAAACTCATAACGCATAACGCATAACGCATAACGCATAACGCATAACGCATAACGCATAACGCATAACGCATAACGCATAACGCATAACGCATAACGCATAACGCATAACGCATAACGCATAACGCATAACGCATAACGCATAACGCATAACGCATAACGCATAACGCATAACGCATAACGCATAACGCATAACGCATAACGCATAACGCATAACGCATAACGCATAACGCATAACGCATAACGCATAACGCAAAACCCATAACGCCTAAAGCATAACGCATAACGCATAACGCATAACGCATAACGCATTACGCATAACGCATAACGCATAACGCATAACGCATAAGGCATAAGCATAACGCATAACGCATAACGCATAACGCATAACGCATAACGCGTAACGCGTAACGCAAAACTCATAACGCATAACGCATAACGCATATGGCATAACGCATAATGCAAAAGTCATAACGCATAACGCATAACGCATAACGCATAACGCATAACGCATAACGCATAACGCATAACGCATAACGCATAACGCATAACGCATAACGCGTAACGCAAAACTCATAACCCATAACGCATAACGCATAACGCATAACGCATAACGTATAAACCATAAGGCATAACGCATAGCCCATAACGCATAACGCATAACGCATAACGCATAATGCAAAAGTCATAACGCATAACGCATAACGCATAACGCATAACGCATAACGCATAACGCATAACGCATAACGCATAACGCATAACGCATAATGCATAACGCATAACGCATAACGCATAACGCATATCGCATAATGCATAATGCAAAAGTCATAACGCATAACGCATAACGCATAACGCATAACGCATAACGCATAACGCATAACGCATAACGCATAACGCATAACGCATAACGCATAACGCATAACGCATAACGCATAACGCATAACGCATAACGCATAACGCATAACGCATAACGCATAACGCATAACGCATAACGCATAACGCATAACGCATAACGCATAACGCATAACGCATAACGCATAACGCATAACGCATAACGCATAACGCATAACGCATAACGCATAACGCATAACGCATAACGCATAACGCATAACGCATAACGCATAACGCATAACGCATAACGCATAACGCATAACGCATAACGCATAATGCATAACGCATAACGCATAACGCATAACGCATAACGCATAACGCATAACGCATAATGCATAACGCATAACGCATAACGCATAACGCATATCGCATAATGCATAATGCAAAAGTCATAACGCATAACGCATAACGCATAACGCATAACGCATAACGCATAACGCATAACGCATAACGCATAACGCATAACGCATAACGCATAACGCATAACGCATAACGCATAACGCATAACGCATAACGCATAACGCATAACGCATAACGCATAACGCATAACGCATAACGCATAACGCATAACGCATAACGCATAACGCATAACGCATAACGCATAACGCATAACGCATAACGCATAACGCATAACGCATAACGCATAACGCATAACGCATAACGCATAACGCATAACGCATAACGCATAACGCATAACGCATAACGCATAACGCATAACGCATAACGCATAACGCATAACGCATAACGCATAACGCATAACGCATAACGCATAACGCATAACGCATAACGCATAACGCATAACGCATAACGCATAACGCATAACGCATAACGCATAACGCATAACGCATAACGCATATGGCATAACGCATAACGCATAACGCATAACGCATAACGCATAACGCATAACGCATAACGCATAACGCATAACGCATAACGCATAACGCATAACGCATAACGCATAACGCATAACGCATAACGCATAACGCATAACGCATAACGCATAACGCATAACGCATAACGCATAACGCATAACGCATAACGCATAACGCATAACGCATAACGCATAACGCATAACGCATAACGCATAACGCATAACGCATAACGCATAACGCATAACGCATAACGCATAACGCATAACGCATAACGCATAACGCATAACGCATAACGCATAACGCATAACGCATAACGCATAACGCATAACGCATTACGCATAACGCATAACGCATAACGCATAACGCATAACGCATAACGCATAACGCATAACGCATAACGCATAACGCATAACGCATAACGCATAACGCATAACGCATAACGCATAACGCATAACGCATAACGCATAACGCATAACGCATAACGCATAACGCATAACGCATGACGCACAACGCATAACGCATAACGCACAACGCATAACGCATAACGCATAACGCATAACGCATAACGCATAACGCATAACGCATAACGCATAACGCATAACGCATAACGCATAACGCATAACGCATAACGCATAACGCATAACGCATAACGCATAACGCATAACGCATAACGCATAACGCATAACGCATAACGCATAACGCATAACGCATAACGCATAACGCATAACGCATAACGCATAACGCATAACGCATAACGCATAACGCATAACGCATAACGCATAACGCATAACGCATAACGCATAACGCATAACGCATAACGCATAACGCATAACGCATAACGCATAACGCATAACGCATAACGCATAACGCATAACGCATAACGCATAACGCATAACGCATAACGCATAACGCATAACGCATAACGCATAACGCATAACGCATAACGCATAACGCATAACGCATAACGCATAACGCATAACGCATAACGCATAACGCATAACGCATAACGCATAACGCATAACGCATAACGCATAACGCATAACGCATAACGCATAACGCATAACGCATAACGCATAACGCATAACGCATAACGCATAACGCATAACGCATAACGCATAACGCATAACGCATAACGCATAACGCATAACGCATAACGCATAACGCATAACGCATAACGCATAACGCATAACGCATAACGCATAACGCACAACGCACAACGCATAACGCATAACGCACAACGCATAACGCACAACGCATAACGCATAACGCATAACGCATAACGCATAACGCATAACGCATAACGCATAACGCATAACGCATAACGCATAACGCATAACGCATAACGCATAACGCATAACGCATAACGCATAACGCATAACGCATAACGCATAACGCATAACGCATAACGCATAACGCATAACGCATTACGCATAACGCATAACGCATAACGCATAACGCATAACGCATAACGCATAACGCATAACGCATAACGCATAACGCATAACGCATAACGCATAACGCATAACGCATAACGCATAACGCATAACGCATAACGCATAACGCATAACGCATAACGCATAACGCATAACGCATAACGCATAACGCATAACGCATAACGCATAACGCATAACGCATAACGCATAACGCATAACGCATAACGCATAACGCATAACGCATAACGCATAACGCATAACGCATAACGCATAACGCATAACGCATAACGCATAACGCATAACGCATAACGCATAACGCATAACGCATAACGCATAACGCATAACGCATAACGCATAACGCATAACGCATAACGCATAACGCATAACGCATAACGCATAACGCATAACGCATAACGCATAACGCATAACGCATAACGCATAACGCATAACGCATAACGCATAACGCATAACGCATAACGCATAACGCATAACGCATAACGCATAACGCATAACGCATAACGCATAACGCATAACGCATAACGCATAACGCATAACGCATAACGCATAACGCATAACGCATAACGCATAACGCATAACGCATAACGCATAACGCATAACGCACAACGCACAACGCATAACGCATAACGCACAACGCATAACGCATAACGCATAACGCATAACGCATAACGCATAACGCATAACGCATAACGCATAACGCATAACGCATAACGCATAACGCATAACGCATAACGCATAACGCATAACGCATAACGCATAACGCATAACGCATAACGCATAACGCATAACGCATAACGCATAACGCATAACGCATAACGCATAAGGCATAAGCATAACGCATAACGCATAACGCATAACGCATAACGCATAACGCATATGGCATAACGCATAATGCAAAAGTCATAACGCATAACGCATAACGCATAACGCATAACGCATAACGCATAACGCATAACGCATAACGCATAACGCATAACGCATAACGCATAACGCATAACGCATAACGCATAACGCATAACGCATAACGCATAACGCATAACGCATAACGCATAACGCATAACGCATAACGCATAACGCATAACGCATAACGCATAACGCATAACGCATAACGCATAACGCATGACGCACAACGCATAACGCATAACGCACAACGCATAACGCATAACGCATAACGCATAACGCATAACGCATAACGCATAACGCATAACGCATAACGCATAACGCATAACGCATAACGCATAACGCATAACGCATAACGCATAACGCATAACGCATAACGCATAACGCATAACGCATAACGCATAACGCATAACGCATAACGCATAACGCATAACGCATAACGCATAACGCATAACGCATAACGCATAACGCATAACGCATAACGCATAACGCATAACGCATAACGCATAACGCATAACGCATAACGCATAACGCATAACGCATAACGCATAACGCATAACGCATAACGCATAACGCATAACGCATAACGCATAACGCATAACGCATAACGCATAACGCATAACGCATAACGCATAACGCATAACGCATAACGCATAACGCATAACGCATAACGCATAACGCATAACGCATAACGCATAACGCATATGGCATAACGCATAACGCATAACGCATAACGCATAACGCATAACGCATAACGCATAACGCATAACGCATGACGCACAACGCATAACGCATAACGCACAACGCATAACGCATAACGCACAACGCATAACGCATAACGCATAACGCATAACGCATAACGCATAACGCATAACGCATAACGCATAACGCATAACGCATAACGCATAACGCATAACGCATAACGCATAACGCATAACGCATAACGCATAACGCATAACGCATAACGCATAACGCATAACGCATAACGCATAACGCATAACGCATAACGCATAAGGCATAAGCATAACGCATAACGCATAACGCATAACGCATAACGCATAACGCATAACGCATAACGCATAACGCATAACGCATAAGGCATAAGCATAACGCATAACGCATAACGCATAACGCATAACGCATAACGCATATGGCATAACGCATAATGCAAAAGTCATAACGCATAACGCATAACGCATAACGCATAACGCATAACGCATAACGCATAACGCATAACGCATAACGCATAACGCATAACGCATAACGCATAACGCATAACGCATAACGCATAACGCATAACGCATAACGCATAACGCATAACGCATAACGCATAACGCATAATGCAAAAGTCATAACGCATAACGCATAACGGATAACGCATAACGCATAACGCATAACGCATAACGCATAACGCATAACGCATAACGCATAACGCATAACGCATAATGCATAACGCATAACGCATAACGCATAACGCATAACGCATAACGCATAACGCATAACCCATAACGCATAACGCATAACGCATAACGCATAACGCATAACGCATAAGGCATAAGCATAACGCATAACGCATAACGCATAACGCATAACGCATAACGCATAACGCGTAACGCAAAACTCATAACGCATAACGCATAACGCATAACGCATAACGCATAACGCATAACGCATAACGCATAACGCATAACGCATAACGCATAACGCATAACGCATAACGCATAACGCATAACGCATAACGCATAACGCATAACGCATAACGCATAACGCATAACGCATAACGCATAACGCATAACGCATAACGCATAACGCATAACGCATAACGCATAACGCATAACGCATAACGCATAACGCATAACGCATAACGCATAACGCATAACGCATAACGCATAACGCATAACGCATAACGCATAAGGCATAAGCATAACGCATAACGCATAACGCATAACGCATAACGCATAACGCATATGGCATAACGCATAATGCAAAAGTCATAACGCATAACGCATAACGCATAACGCATAACGCATAACGCATAACGCATAACGCATAACGCATAACGCATAACGCATAACGCATAACGCATAACGCATAACGCATAACGCATAACGCATAACGCATAACGCATAACGCATAACGCATAACGCATAACGCATAACGCATAACGCATAACGCATAACGCATAACGCATAACGCATAACGCATAACGCATAACGCATGACGCACAACGCATAACGCATAACGCACAACGCACAACGCATAACGCATAACGCATAACGCATAACGCATAACGCATAACGCATAACGCATAACGCATAACGCATAACGCATAACGCATAACGCATAACGCATAACGCATAACGCATAACGCATAACGCATAACGCATAACGCATAACGCATAACGCATAACGCATAACGCATAACGCATAACGCATAACGCATAACGCATAACGCATAACGCATAACGCATAACGCATAACGCATAACGCATAACGCATAACGCATAACGCATAACGCATAACGCATAACGCATAACGCATAACGCATAACGCATAACGCATAACGCATAACGCATAACGCATAACGCATAACGCATAACGCATAACGCATAACGCATAACGCATAACGCATAACGCATAACGCATAACGCATAACGCATAACGCATAACGCATAACGCATAACGCATAACGCATAACGCATAACCCATAACGCATAACGCATAACGCATAACGCATAACGCATAACGCATTACGCATAACGCATAACGCATAACGCATAACGCATAACGCATAACGCATAACGCATAACGCATAACGCATAACGCATAACGCATAACGCATAACGCATAACGCATAACGCATAACGCATAACGCATAACGCATAACGCATGACGCACAACGCATGACGCATAACGCACAACGCATAACGCATAACGCATAACGCATAACGCATAACGCATAACGCATAACGCATAACGCATAACGCATAACGCATAACGCATAACGCATAACGCATAACGCATAACGCATAACGCATAACGCATAACGCATAACGCATAACGCATAACGCATAACGCATAACGCATAACGCATAACGCATAACGCATATGGCATAACGCATAACGCATAACGCATAACGCATAACGCATAACGCATAACGCATAACGCATAACGCATAACGCATAACGCATAACGCATAACGCATAACGCATAACGCATAACGCATAACGCATAACGCATAACGCATAACGCATAACGCATAACGCATAACGCATAACGCATAACGCATAACGCATAACGCATAACGCATAACGCATAACGCATAACGCATAACGCATAACGCATAACGCATAACGCATAACGCATAACGCATAACGCATAACGCATAACGCATAACGCATAACCCATAACGCATAACGCATAACGCATAACGCATAACGCATAACGCATAACGCATTACGCATAACGCATAACGCATAACGCATAACGCATAACGCATAACGCATAACGCATAACGCATAACGCATAACGCATAACGCATAACGCATAACGCATAACGCATAACGCATAACGCATAACGCATGACGCACAACGCATGACGCATAACGCACAACGCATAACGCATAACGCATAACGCATAACGCATAACGCATAACGCATAACGCATAACGCATAACGCATAACGCATAACGCATAACGCATAACGCATAACGCATAACGCATAACGCATAACGCATAACGCATAACGCATAACGCATAACGCATAACGCATAACGCATAACGCATAACGCATAACGCATAACGCATAACGCATAACGCATAACGCATAACGCATAACGCATAACGCATAACGCATAACGCATAACGCATAACGCATAACGCATAACGCATAACGCATAACGCATAACGCATAACGCATAACGCATAACGCATAACGCATAACGCATAACGCATAACGCATAACGCATAACGCATAACGCATAACGCATAACGCATAACGCATAACGCATAACGCATAACGCATAACGCATAACGCATAACGCATAACGCATAACGCATAACGCATAACGCATAACGCATAACGCATAACGCATAACGCATAACGCATAACGCATAACGCATAACGCATAACGCATAACGCATAACGCATAACGCATAACGCATAACGCATAACGCATAACGCATAACGCATAACGCATAACGCATGACGCACAACGCATAACGCATAACGCACAACGCATAACGCATAACGCATAACGCATAACGCATAACGCATAACGCATAACGCATAACGCATAACGCATAACGCACAACGCACAACGCACAACGCACAACGCACAACGCACAACGCATAACGCATAACGCATAACGCATAACGCATAACGCAAATAACGCATAACGCATAACGCATAACGCATAACGCATAACGCATAACGCATAACGCACAACGCGTAACGCAAAACTCATAACGCATAACGCATAACGCATAACGCATAACGCATAACGCATAACGCATAACGTATAAACCATAAGGCATAACGCATAGCCCATAACGCATAACGCATAACGCATAACGCATAACGCATAATGAAAAGTCATAACGCATAACGCATAACGCATAACGCAAAACGCATAACGCATAACGCATAACGCATAACGCATAACGCATAACGCATAACGCATAACGCATAACGCATAACGCATAACGCATAACGCATAACGCATAACGCATAACGCATAACGCATAACGCATAACGCATAACGCATAACGCATAACGCATAACGCATAACGCATAACGCATAACGCATAACGCATAACGCATAACGCATAACGCATAACGCATAACGCATAACGCATAACGCATAACGCATAACGCATAACGCATAACGCATAACGCATAACCCATAACGCAAATAACGCTTAACGCATAACGCATAACGCATAACGCATAACGCATAACGCATAACGCATAACGCATAACGCATAACGCATAACGCATAACGCATAACGCATAACGCATAACGCATAACGCATAACGCATAACGCATAACGCATAACGCATAACGCATAACGCATAACGCATAACGCATGTGGCATAAGCATAACGCATAACGCATAACGCATAACGCATAACGCATAACGCATAACGCATAACGCATAACGCATAACGCATAACGCGTAACGCAAAACTCATAACGCATAACGCATAACGCATAACGCATAACGCATAACGCATAACGCATAACGCATAACGCATAACGCATAACGCATAACGCATAACGCATAACGCATAACGCATAACGCATAACGCATAACGCATAACGCATAACGCATAACGCATAACGCATAACGCATAACGCATAACGCATAACGCATAACGCATAACGCATAACGCATAACGCATAACGCATAACGCATAACGCATAACGCATAACGCATAACGCATAACGCATAACGCATAACGCACAACGCACAACGCACAACGCACAACGCACAACGCACAACGCACAACGCACAACGCACAACGCATAACGCATAACGCATAACGCATAACGCATAACGCATAACGCAAATAACGCATAACGCATAACGCAAATAACGCATAACGCATAACGCATAACGCATAACGCATAACGCATAACGCATAACGCATAACCCATAACGCAAATAACGCATAACGCATAACGCATAACGCATAACGCATAACGCATAACGCATAACGCATAACGCATAACGCATAACGCATAACGCATAACGCATAACGCATAACGCACAACGCACAACGCACAACGCACAACGCACAACGCACAACGCACAACGCACAACGCACAACGCACAACGCATAACGCATAACGCATAACGCATAACGCATAACGCATAACGCATAACGCATAACGCATAACGCACAACGCACAACGCATAACGCATAACGCATAACGCATAACGCATAACGCAAATAACGCATAACGCATAACGCATAACGCATAACGCATAACGCATAACGCATAACACATAACGCGTAACGCAAAACTCATAACGCATAACGCATAACGCATAACGCATAACGCATAACGCATAACGTATAAACCATAAGGCATAACGCATAGCCCATAACGCATAACGCATAACGCATAACGCATAACGCATAATGAAAAGTCATAACGCATAACGCATAACGCATAACGCAAAACGCATAACGCATAACGCATAACGCATAACGCATAACGCATAACGCATAACGCATAACGCATAACGCATAACGCATAACGCATAACGCATAACGCATAACGCATAACGCATAACGCATAACGCATAACGCATAACGCATAACGCATAACGCATAACGCATAACGCATAACGCATAACGCATAACGCATAACGCATAACGCATAACGCATAACGCATAACGCATAACGCATAACGCATAACGCATAACCCATAACGCAAATAACGCTTAACGCATAACGCATAACGCATAACGCATAACGCATAACGCATAACGCATAACGCATAACGCATAACGCATAACGCATAACGCATAACGCATAACGCATGTGGCATAAGCATAACGCATAACGCATAACGCATAACGCATAACGCATAACGCATAACGCATAACGCATAACGCGTAACGCAAAACTCATAACGCATAACGCATAACGCATAACGCATAACGCATAACGCATAACGCATAACGCATAACGCATAACGCATAACGCATAACGCATAACGCATAACGCATAACGCATAACGCATAACGCATAACGCATAACGCATAACGCATAACGCATAACGCATAACGCATAACGCATAACGCATAACGCATAACGCATAACGCATAACGCATAACGCATAACGCATAACGCATAACGCATAACGCATAACGCATAACGCATAACGCAGAACGCACAACGCACAACGCACAACGCACAACGCACAACGCACAACGCACAACGCACAACGCACAACGCATAACGCATAACGCATAACGCATAACGCATAACGCATAACGCAAATAACGCATAACGCATAACGCAAATAACGCATAACGCATAACGCATAACGCATAACGCATAACGCATAACGCATAACGCATAACGCATAACGCATAACGCATAACGCATAACGCATAACGCATAACGCATAACGCATAACGCATAACGCATGTGGCATAAGCATAACGCATAACGCATAACGCATAACGCATAACGCATAACGCATAACGCGTAACGCAAAACTCATAACGCATAACGCATAACGCATAACGCATAACGCATAACGCATAACGCATAACGCATAACGCATAACGCATAACGCATAACGCATAACGCATAACGCATAACGCATAACGCATAACGCATAACGCATAACGCATAACGCATAACGCATAACGCATAACGCATAACGCATAACGCATAACGCATAACGCATAACGCATAACGCATAACGCATAACGCATAACGCATAACGCATAACGCATAACGCATAACGCATAACGCATAACGCATAACGCATAACGCACAACGCACAACGCACAACGCACAACGCACAACGCACAACGCACAACGCACAACGCACAACGCATAACGCATAACGCATAACGCATAACGCATAACGCATAACGCATAACGCATAACGCATAACGCATAACGCACAACGCACAACGCACAACGCACAACGCACAACGCACAACGCATAACGCATAACGCATAACGCATAACGCATAACGCAAATAACGCATAACGCATAACGCATAACGCATAACGCATAACGCATAACGCATAACGCAAATAACGCATAACGCATAACGCATAACGCATAACGCATAACGCATAACGCATAACGCATAACGCGTAACGCAAAACTCATAACGCATAACGCATAACGCATAACGCATAACGCATAACGCATAACGCATAACGTATAAACCATAAGGCATAACGCATAGCCCATAACGCATAACGCATAACGCATAACGCATAACGCATAATGAAAAGTCATAACGCATAACGCATAACGCATAACGCAAAACGCATAACGCATAACGCATAACGCATAACGCATAACGCATAACGCATAACGCATAACGCATAACGCATAACGCATAACGCATAACGCATAACGCATAACGCATAACGCATAACGCATAACGCATAACGCATAACGCATAACGCATAACGCATAACGCATAACGCATAACGCATAACGCATAACGCATAACGCATAACGCATAACGCATAACGCATAACCCATAACGCAAATAACGCTTAACGCATAACGCATAACGCATAACGCATAACGCATAACGCATAACGCATAACGCATAACGCATAACGCATAACGCATAACGCATAACGCATAACGCATAACGCATAACGCATAACGCATAACGCATAACGCATAACGCATGTGGCATAAGCATAACGCATAACGCATAACGCATAACGCATAACGCATAACGCATAACGCATAACGCATAACGCGTAACGCAAAACTCATAACGCATAACGCATAACGCATAACGCATAACGCATAACGCATAACGCATAACGCATAACGCATAACGCATAACGCATAACGCATAACGCATAACGCATAACGCATAACGCATAACGCATAACGCATAACGCATAACGCATAACGCATAACGCATAACGCATAACGCATAACGCATAACGCATAACGCATAACGCATAACGCATAACGCATAACGCATAACGCATAACGCATAACGCACAACGCACAACGCACAACGCACAACGCAAAACTCATAACGCATAACGCATAACGCATAACGCATAACGCATAACGCATAACGCATAACGCATAACGCATAACGCATAACGCATAACGCATAACGCATAACGCATAACGCATAACGCATAACGCATAACGCATAACCCATAACGCAAATAACGCATAACGCATAACGCATAACGCATAACGCATAACGCATTACGCATAACGCATAACGCATAACGCATAACGCATAACGCATAACGCATAACGCATAACGCATAACGCATAACGCATAACGCATAACGCATAACGCATAACGCATAACGCATAACGCATAACGCATAACGCATAACGCATGACGCACAACGCATGACGCATAACGCACAACGCATAACGCATAACGCATAACGCATAACGCATAACGCATAACGCATAACGCATAACGCATAACGCATAACGCATAACGCATAACGCATAACGCATAACGCATAACGCATAACGCATAACGCATAACGCATAACGCATAACGCATAACGCATAACGCATAACGCATAACGCATAACGCATAACGCATAACGCATAACGCATAACGCATAACGCATAACGCATAACGCATAACGCATAACGCATAACGCATAACGCATAACGCATAACGCATAACGCATAACGCATAACGCATAACGCATAACGCATAACGCATAACGCATAACGCATAACGCATAACGCATAACGCATAACGCATAACGCATAACGCATAACGCATAACGCATAACGCATAACGCATAACGCATAACGCATAACGCATAACGCATAACGCATAACGCATAACGCATAACGCATAACGCATAACGCATAACGCATAACGCATAACGCATAACGCATAACGCATAACGCATAACGCATAACGCATAACGCATAACGCATAACGCATAACGCATAACGCATAACGCATGACGCACAACGCATAACGCATAACGCACAACGCATAACGCATAACGCATAACGCATAACGCATAACGCATAACGCATAACGCATAACGCATAACGCATAACGCACAACGCACAACGCACAACGCACAACGCACAACGCACAACGCATAACGCATAACGCATAACGCATAACGCATAACGCAAATAACGCATAACGCATAACGCATAACGCATAACGCATAACGCATAACGCATAACGCACAACGCGTAACGCAAAACTCATAACGCATAACGCATAACGCATAACGCATAACGCATAACGCATAACGCATAACGTATAAACCATAAGGCATAACGCATAGCCCATAACGCATAACGCATAACGCATAACGCATAACGCATAATGAAAAGTCATAACGCATAACGCATAACGCATAACGCAAAACGCATAACGCATAACGCATAACGCATAACGCATAACGCATAACGCATAACGCATAACGCATAACGCATAACGCATAACGCATAACGCATAACGCATAACGCATAACGCATAACGCATAACGCATAACGCATAACGCATAACGCATAACGCATAACGCATAACGCATAACGCATAACGCATAACGCATAACGCATAACGCATAACGCATAACGCATAACGCATAACGCATAACGCATAACGCATAACGCATAACCCATAACGCAAATAACGCTTAACGCATAACGCATAACGCATAACGCATAACGCATAACGCATAACGCATAACGCATAACGCATAACGCATAACGCATAACGCATAACGCATAACGCATAACGCATAACGCATAACGCATAACGCATAACGCATAACGCATAACGCATAACGCATAACGCATGTGGCATAAGCATAACGCATAACGCATAACGCATAACGCATAACGCATAACGCATAACGCATAACGCATAACGCATAACGCGTAACGCAAAACTCATAACGCATAACGCATAACGCATAACGCATAACGCATAACGCATAACGCATAACGCATAACGCATAACGCATAACGCATAACGCATAACGCATAACGCATAACGCATAACGCATAACGCATAACGCATAACGCATAACGCATAACGCATAACGCATAACGCATAACGCATAACGCATAACGCATAACGCATAACGCATAACGCATAACGCATAACGCATAACGCATAACGCATAACGCATAACGCATAACGCATAACGCATAACGCACAACGCACAACGCACAACGCACAACGCACAACGCACAACGCACAACGCACAACGCACAACGCATAACGCATAACGCATAACGCATAACGCATAACGCATAACGCAAATAACGCATAACGCATAACGCAAATAACGCATAACGCATAACGCATAACGCATAACGCATAACGCATAACGCATAACGCATAACCCATAACGCAAATAACGCATAACGCATAACGCATAACGCATAACGCATAACGCATAACGCATAACGCATAACGCATAACGCATAACGCATAACGCATAACGCATAACGCATAACGCACAACGCACAACGCACAACGCACAACGCACAACGCACAACGCACAACGCACAACGCACAACGCACAACGCATAACGCATAACGCATAACGCATAACGCATAACGCATAACGCATAACGCATAACGCATAACGCACAACGCACAACGCATAACGCATAACGCATAACGCATAACGCATAACGCAAATAACGCATAACGCATAACGCATAACGCATAACGCATAACGCATAACGCATAACACATAACGCGTAACGCAAAACTCATAACGCATAACGCATAACGCATAACGCATAACGCATAACGCATAACGCATAACGTATAAACCATAAGGCATAACGCATAGCCCATAACGCATAACGCATAACGCATAACGCATAACGCATAATGAAAAGTCATAACGCATAACGCATAACGCATAACGCAAAACGCATAACGCATAACGCATAACGCATAACGCATAACGCATAACGCATAACGCATAACGCATAACGCATAACGCATAACGCATAACGCATAACGCATAACGCATAACGCATAACGCATAACGCATAACGCATAACGCATAACGCATAACGCATAACGCATAACGCATAACGCATAACGCATAACGCATAACGCATAACGCATAACGCATAACCCATAACGCAAATAACGCTTAACGCATAACGCATAACGCATAACGCATAACGCATAACGCATAACGCATAACGCATAACGCATAACGCATAACGCATAACGCATAACGCATAACGCATGTGGCATAAGCATAACGCATAACGCATAACGCATAACGCATAACGCATAACGCATAACGCATAACGCATAACGCGTAACGCAAAACTCATAACGCATAACGCATAACGCATAACGCATAACGCATAACGCATAACGCATAACGCATAACGCATAACGCATAACGCATAACGCATAACGCATAACGCATAACGCATAACGCATAACGCATAACGCATAACGCATAACGCATAACGCATAACGCATAACGCATAACGCATAACGCATAACGCATAACGCATAACGCATAACGCATAACGCATAACGCATAACGCATAACGCATAACGCATAACGCATAACGCATAACGCAGAACGCACAACGCACAACGCACAACGCACAACGCACAACGCACAACGCACAACGCACAACGCACAACGCATAACGCATAACGCATAACGCATAACGCATAACGCATAACGCAAATAACGCATAACGCATAACGCAAATAACGCATAACGCATAACGCATAACGCATAACGCATAACGCATAACGCATAACGCATAACGCATAACGCATAACGCATAACGCATAACGCATAACGCATAACGCATAACGCATAACGCATAACGCATGTGGCATAAGCATAACGCATAACGCATAACGCATAACGCATAACGCATAACGCATAACGCGTAACGCAAAACTCATAACGCATAACGCATAACGCATAACGCATAACGCATAACGCATAACGCATAACGCATAACGCATAACGCATAACGCATAACGCATAACGCATAACGCATAACGCATAACGCATAACGCATAACGCATAACGCATAACGCATAACGCATAACGCATAACGCATAACGCATAACGCATAACGCATAACGCATAACGCATAACGCATAACGCATAACGCATAACGCATAACGCATAACGCATAACGCATAACGCATAACGCATAACGCATAACGCACAACGCACAACGCACAACGCACAACGCACAACGCACAACGCACAACGCACAACGCACAACGCATAACGCATAACGCATAACGCATAACGCATAACGCATAACGCATAACGCATAACGCATAACGCATAACGCACAACGCACAACGCACAACGCACAACGCACAACGCACAACGCATAACGCATAACGCATAACGCATAACGCATAACGCAAATAACGCATAACGCATAACGCATAACGCATAACGCATAACGCATAACGCATAACGCAAATAACGCATAACGCATAACGCATAACGCATAACGCATAACGCATAACGCATAACGCATAACGCGTAACGCAAAACTCATAACGCATAACGCATAACGCATAACGCATAACGCATAACGCATAACGCATAACGTATAAACCATAAGGCATAACGCATAGCCCATAACGCATAACGCATAACGCATAACGCATAACGCATAACGCATAACGCATAACGCATAACGCATAACGCATAACGCATAACGCATAACGCATAACGCATAACGCATAACCCATAACGCAAATAACGCTTAACGCATAACGCATAACGCATAACGCATAACGCATAACGCATAACGCATAACGCATAACGCATAACGCATAACGCATAACGCATAACGCATAACGCATAACGCATAACGCATAACGCATAACGCATAACGCATAACGCATAACGCATAACGCATGTGGCATAAGCATAACGCATAACGCATAACGCATAACGCATAACGCATAACGCATAACGCATAACGCATAACGCGTAACGCAAAACTCATAACGCATAACGCATAACGCATAACGCATAACGCATAACGCATAACGCATAACGCATAACGCATAACGCATAACGCATAACGCATAACGCATAACGCATAACGCATAACGCATAACGCATAACGCATAACGCATAACGCATAACGCATAACGCATAACGCATAACGCATAACGCATAACGCATAACGCATAACGCATAACGCATAACGCATATCGCATAACGCATAACGCATAACGCATAACGCATAACGCATAACGCATAACGCATAACGCACAACGCACAACGCACAACGCACAACGCACAACGCACAACGCACAACGCACAACGCACAACGCATAACGCATAACGCATAACGCATAACGCATAACGCATAACGCATAACGCAAATAACGCATAACGCATAACGCATAACGCATAACGCATAACGCATAACGCATAACGCATAACGCATAACGCATAACGCATAACGCATAACGCATAACGCATAACCCATAACGCAAATAACGCATAACGCATAACGCATAACGCATAACGCATAACGCATAACGCATAACGCATAACGCATAACGCATAACGCATAACGCATAACGCATAACGCATAACGCATAACGCATAACGCACAACGCACAACGCACAACGCACAACGCACAACGCACAACGCACAACGCACAACGCACAACGCATAACGCATAACGCATAACGCATAACGCATAACGCATAACGCATAACGCATAACGCATAACGCATAACGCACAACGCACAACGCACAACGCACAACGCACAACGCACAACGCACAACGCACAACGCATAACGCATAACGCATAACGCATAACGCATAACGCATAACGCATAACGCAAATAACGCATAACGCATAACGCATAACGCATAACGCATAACGCATAACGCATAACGCATAACGCGTAACGCAAAACTCATAACGCATAACGCATAACGCATAACGCATAACGCATAACGCATAACGTATAAACCATAAGGCATAACGCATAGCCCATAACGCATAACGCATAACGCATAACGCATAACGCATAACGCATAATGAAAAGTCATAACGCATAACGCATAACGCATAACGCAAAACGCATAACGCATAACGCATAACGCATAACGTATAACGCATAACGCATAACGCATAACGCATAACGCATAACGCATAACGCATAACGCATAACGCATAACGCAAACAACGCTTAACGCATAACGCATAACGCATAACGCATAACGCATAACGCATAACGCATAACGCATAACGCATAACGCATAACGCATAACGCATAACGCATAACGCATAACGCATAACGCATAACGCATAACGCATAACGCATAACGCATAACGCATAACCCATAACGCAAATAACGCTTAACGCATAACGCATAACGCATAACGCATAACGCATAACGCATAACGCATAACGCATAACGCATAACGCATAACGCATAACGCATAACGCATAACGCATAACGCATGTGGCATAAGCATAACGCATAACGCATAACGCATAACGCATAACGCATAACGCATAACGCATAACGCATAACGCGTAACGCAAAACTCATAACGCATAACGCATAACGCATAACGCATAACGCATAACGCATAACGCATAACGCATAACGCATAACGCATAACGCATAACGCATAACGCATAACGCATAACGCATAACGCATAACGCATAACGCATAACGCATAACGCATAACGCATAACGCATAACGCATAACGCATAACGCATAACGCATAACGCATAACGCATAACGCATAACGCATAACGCATAACGCATAACGCATAACGCATAACGCATAACGCAGAACGCACAACGCACAACGCACAACGCACAACGCACAACGCACAACGCACAACGCACAACGCACAACGCATAACGCATAACGCATAACGCATAACGCATAACGCATAACGCAAATAACGCATAACGCATAACGCAAATAACGCATAACGCATAACGCATAACGCATAACGCATAACGCATAACGCATAACGCATAACGCATAACGCATAACGCATAACGCATAACGCATAACGCATAACGCATAACGCATAACGCATAACGCATGTGGCATAAGCATAACGCATAACGCATAACGCATAACGCATAACGCATAACGCATAACGCATAACGCATAACGCATAACGCATAACGCATAACGCATAACGCATAACGCATAACGCATAACGCGTAACACAAAACTCATAACCCATAACGCATAACGCATAACGCATAACGCATAACGCATAACGCATAACGCATAACGCATAACGCATAACGCATAACGCATAACGCATAACGCATAACGCATAACGCATAACGCACAACGCATAACGCAGAACGCACAACGCACAACGCACAACGCACAACGCACAACGCACAACGCACAACGCACAACGCACAACGCATAACGCATAACGCATAACGCATAACGCATAACGCATAACGCATAACGCATAACGCAAATAACGCATAACGCATAACGCATAACGCATAACGCATAACGCATAACGCATAACGCATAACGCATAACGCATAACGCATAACGCATAACGCATAACGCATAACGCATAACGCATAACGCATAACGCATAACGCATAACGCATAACGCATAACGCATAACGCATAACGCATAACGCATAACGCATAACGCATAACGCATAACGCATAACGCAAACAACGCTTAACGCATAACGCATAACGCATAACGCATAACGCATAACGCATATCGCATAACGCATAACGCATAACGCATAACGCATAACGCATAACGCATAACGCATAACGCATAACGCATAACGCATAACGCATAACGCATAACGCATAACGCATAACGCATAACGCATAACGCATAACGCATAACGCATAACGCATAACGCATAACGCATAACGCATAACGCATAACGCATAACGCATAACGCATAACGCATAACGCATAACGCATAACGCATAACGCATAACGCATAACGCATAACGCATAACGCATAACGCATAACGCATAACGCATAACGCATAACGCATAACGCATAACGCATAACGCATAACGCATAACGCATAACGCATAACGCATAACGCATAACGCATAACGCATAACGCATAACGCGTAACGCAAAACTCATAACGCATAACACATAACGCATAACGCATAACGCATAACGTATAAACCATAAGGCATAACGCATAGCCCATAACGCATAACGCATAACGCATAACGCATAACGCATAACGCATAACGCATAACGCATAACGCACAACGCATAACGCATAACGCATAACGCATAACGCATAACGCATAACGCATAACGCATAACGCATAACGCATAACGCATAACGCATAACGCATAACGCATAACGCATAACGCATAACGCATAACGCATAACGCATAACGCATAACGCATAACGCATAACGCATAACGCATAACGCATAACGCATAACGCATAACGCATAACCCATAACGCAAATAACGCTTAACGCATAACGCATAACGCATAACGCATAACGCATAACGCATAACGCATAACGCATAACGCATAACGCATAACGCATAACGCATAACGCATAACGCATAACGCATAACGCATAACGCATAACGCATAACGCATAACGCATAACGCATAACGCATAACGCATGTGGCATAAGCATAACGCATAACGCATAACGCATAACGCGTAACGCAAAACTCATAACGCATAACGCATAACGCATAACGCATAACGCATAACGCATAACGCATAACGCATAACGCATAACGCATAACGCATAACGCATAACGCATAACGCATAACGCATAACGCATAACGCATAACGCATAACGCATAACGCATAACGCATAACGCATAACGCATAACGCATAACGCATAACGCATAACGCATAACGCACAACGCACAACGCACAACGCACAACGCACAACGCACAACGCACAACGCACAACGCACAACGCACAACGCATAACGCATAACGCATAACGCATAACGCATAACGCATAACGCATAACGCATAACGCATAACGCACAACGCACAACGCACAACGCACAACGCACAACGCACAACGCATAACGCATAACGCATAACGCATAACGCATAACGCAAATAACGCATAACGCATAACGCATAACGCATAACGCATAACGCATAACGCATAACACATAACGCGTAACGCAAAACTCATAACGCATAACGCATAACGCATAACGCATAACGCATAACGCATAACGTATAAACCATAAGGCATAACGCATAGCCCATAACGCATAACGCATAACGCATAACGCATAACGCATAATGAAAAGTCATAACGCATAACGCATAACGCATAACGCAAAACGCATAACGCATAACGCATAACGCATAACGCATAACGCATAACGCATAACGCATAACGCATAACGCATAACGCATAACGCATAACGCATAACGCATAACGCATAACGCATAACGCATAACGCATAACGCATAACGCATAACGCATAACGCATAACGCATAACGCATAACGCATAACGCATAACGCATAACCCATAACGCAAATAACGCTTAACGCATAACGCATAACGCATAACGCATAACGCATAACGCATAACGCATAACGCATAACGCATAACGCATAACGCATAACGCATAACGCATAACGCATGTGGCATAAGCATAACGCATAACGCATAACGCATAACGCATAACGCATAACGCATAACGCATAACGCATAACGCGTAACGCAAAACTCATAACGCATAACGCATAACGCATAACGCATAACGCATAACGCATAACGCATAACGCATAACGCATAACGCATAACGCATAACGCATAACGCATAACGCATAACGCATAACGCATAACGCATAACGCATAACGCATAACGCATAACGCATAACGCATAACGCATAACGCATAACGCATAACGCATAACGCATAACGCATAACGCATAACGCATAACGCATAACGCATAACGCATAACGCATAACGCATAACGCATAACGCAGAACGCACAACGCACAACGCACAACGCACAACGCACAACGCACAACGCATAACGCATAACGCATAACGCATAACGCATAACGCATAACGCATAACGCATAACGCATAACGCACAACGCACAACGCACAACGCACAACGCACAACGCACAACGCACAACGCACAACGCACAACGCATAACGCATAACGCATAACGCATAACGCATAACGCATAACGCATAACGCATAACGCATAACGCATAACGCACAACGCACAACGCACAACGCACAACGCACAACGCACAACGCATAACGCATAACGCATAACGCATAACGCATAACGCAAATAACGCATAACGCATAACGCATAACGCATAACGCATAACGCATAACGCATAACGCATAACGCGTAACGCAAAACTCATAACGCATAACGCATAACGCATAACGCATAACGCATAACGCATAACGCATAACGTATAAACCATAAGGCATAACGCATAGCCCATAACGCATAACGCATAACGCATAACGCATAACGCATAATGAAAAGTCATAACGCATAACGCATAACGCATAACGCAAAACGCATAACGCATAACGCATAACGCATAACGCATAACGCATAACGCATAACGCATAACGCATAACGCATAACGCATAACGCATAACGCATAACGCATAACGCATAACGCATAACGCATAACGCATAACGCATAACGCATAACGCATAACGCATAACGCATAACGCATAACGCATAACGCATAACGCATAACGCATAACGCATAACGCATAACGCATAACGCATAACGCATAACCCATAACGCAAATAACGCTTAACGCATAACGCATAACGCATAACGCATAACGCATAACGCATAACGCATAACGCACAACGCACAACGCACAACGCACAACGCACAACGCACAACGCATAACGCATAACGCATAACGCATAACGCATAACGCAAATAACGCATAACGCATAACGCATAACGCATAACGCATAACGCATAACGCATAACGCATAACGCATAACGCGTAACGCAAAACTCATAACGCATAACGCATAACGCATAACGCATAACGCATAACGCATAACGCATAACGTATAAACCATAAGGCATAACGCATAGCCCATAACGCATAACGCATAACGCATAACGCATAACGCATAATGAAAAGTCATAACGCATAACGCATAACGCATAACGCAAAACGCATAACGCATAACGCATAACGCATAACGCATAACGCATAACGCATAACGCATAACGCATAACGCATAACGCATAACGCATAACGCATAACGCATAACGCATAACGCATAACGCATAACGCATAACGCATAACGCATAACGCATAACGCATAACGCATAACGCATAATGCATAACGCATAACGCATAACGCATAACGCATAACGCATAACGCATAACCCATAACGCAAATAACGCTTAACGCATAACGCATAACGCATAACGCATAACGCATAACGCATAACGCATAACGCATAACGCATAACGCATAACGCATAACGCATAACGCATAACGCATAACGCATAACGCATAACGCATAACGCATAACGCATAACGCATAACGCATAACGCATGTGGCATAAGCATAACGCATAACGCATAACGCATAACGCATAACGCATAACGCATAACGCATAACGCATAACGCGTAACGCAAAACTCATAACGCATAACGCATAACGCATAACGCATAACGCATAACGCATAACGCATAACGCATAACGCATAACGCATAACGCATAACGCATAACGCATAACGCATAACGCATAACGCATAACGCATAACGCATAACGCATAACGCATAACGCATAACGCATAACGCATAACGCATAACGCATAACGCATAACGCATAACGCATAACGCATAACGCATAACGCATAACGCATAACGCATAACGCATAACGCATAACGCATAACGCATAACGCATAACGCATAACGCATAACGCATAACGCATAACGCACAACGCACAACGCACAACGCACAACGCACAACGCACAACGCACAACGCACAACGCACAACGCATAACGCATAACGCATAACGCATAACGCATAACGCATAACGCATAACGCAAATAACGCATAACGCATAACGCATAACGCATAACGCATAACGCATAACGCATAACGCATAACGCATAACGCATAACGCATAACGCATAACGCATAACGCATAACCCATAACGCAAATAACGCATAACGCATAACGCATAACGCATAACGCATAACGCATAACGCATAACGCATAACGCATAACGCATAACGCATAACGCATAACGCATAACGCATAACGCATAACGCATAACGCATAACGCATAACGCATAACGCATAACGCACAACGCACAACGCACAACGCACAACGCACAACGCACAACGCACAACGCACAACGCACAACGCATAACGCATAACGCATAACGCATAACGCATAACGCATAACGCATAACGCATAACGCATAACGCATAACGCACAACGCACAACGCACAACGCACAACGCACAACGCACAACGCACAACGCACAACGCATAACGCATAACGCATAACGCATAACGCATAACGCATAACGCAAATAACGCATAACGCATAACGCATAACGCATAACGCATAACGCATAACGCATAACGCATAACGCGTAACGCAAAACTCATAACGCATAACGCATAACGCATAACGCATAACGCATAACGCATAACGTATAAACCATAAGGCATAACGCATAGCCCATAACGCATAACGCATAACGCATAACGCATAACGCATAACGCATAATGAAAAGTCATAACGCATAACGCATAACGCATAACGCAAAACGCATAACGCATAACGCATAACGCATAACGTATAACGCATAACGCATAACGCATAACGCATAACGCATAACGCATAACGCATAACGCATAACGCATAACGCAAACAACGCTTAACGCATAACGCATAACGCATAACGCATAACGCATAACGCATAACGCATAACGCATAACGCATAACGCATAACGCATAACGCATAACGCATAACGCATAACGCATAACGCATAACGCATAACGCATAACGCATAACGCATAACGCATAACGCATAACGCATAACGCATAACGCATAACGCATAACCCATAACGCAAATAACGCTTAACGCATAACGCATAACGCATAACGCATAACGCATAACGCATAACGCATAACGCATAACGCATAACGCATAACGCATAACGCATAACGCATAACGCATAACGCATAACGCATGTGGCATAAGCATAACGCATAACGCATAACGCATAACGCATAACGCATAACGCATAACGCATAACGCATAACGCGTAACGCAAAACTCATAACGCATAACGCATAACGCATAACGCATAACGCATAACGCATAACGCATAACGCATAACGCATAACGCATAACGCATAACGCATAACGCATAACGCATAACGCATAACGCATAACGCATAACGCATAACGCATAACGCATAACGCATAACGCATAACGCATAACGCATAACGCATAACGCATAACGCATAACGCATAACGCATAACGCATAACGCATAACGCATAACGCATAACGCATAACGCAGAACGCACAACGCACAACGCACAACGCACAACGCACAACGCACAACGCACAACGCACAACGCACAACGCATAACGCATAACGCATAACGCATAACGCATAACGCATAACGCAAATAACGCATAACGCATAACGCAAATAACGCATAACGCATAACGCATAACGCATAACGCATAACGCATAACGCATAACGCATAACGCATAACGCATAACGCATAACGCATAACGCATAACGCATAACGCATAACGCATAACGCATAACGCATGTGGCATAAGCATAACGCATAACGCATAACGCATAACGCATAACGCATAACGCATAACGCATAACGCATAACGCATAACGCATAACGCATAACGCATAACGCATAACGCATAACGCGTAACACAAAACTCATAACCCATAACGCATAACGCATAACGCATAACGCATAACGCATAACGCATAACGCATAACGCATAACGCATAACGCATAACGCATAACGCATAACGCATAACGCATAACGCATAACGCATAACGCACAACGCATAACGCAGAACGCACAACGCACAACGCACAACGCACAACGCACAACGCACAACGCACAACGCACAACGCACAACGCATAACGCATAACGCATAACGCATAACGCATAACGCATAACGCATAACGCATAACGCAAATAACGCATAACGCATAACGCATAACGCATAACGCATAACGCATAACGCATAACGCATAACGCATAACGCATAACGCATAACGCATAACGCATAACGCATAACGCATAACGCATAACGCATAACGCATAACGCATAACGCATAACGCATAACGCATAACGCATAACGCATAACGCATAACGCATAACGCATAACGCATAACGCATAACGCATAACGCATAACGCATAACGCATAACGCATAACGCATAACGCATAACACATAACGCATAACGCATAACGCATAACGCATAACGCATAACGCATAACGCATAACGCATAACGCATAACGCATAACGCATAACGCATAACGCATAACGCATAACGCATAACGCATAACGCATAACGCATAACGCATAACGCATAACGCATAACGCATAACGCATAACGCATAACGCGTAACGCAAAACTCATAACGCATAACACATAACGCATAACGCATAACGCATAACGTATAAACCATAAGGCATAACGCATAGCCCATAACGCATAACGCATAACGCATAACGCATAACGCATAACGCATAACGCATAACGCATAACGCATAACGCATAACGCATAACGCATAACGCATAACGCATAACGCATAACGCATAACGCATAACGCATAACGCATAACGCATAACGCATAACGCATAACGCATAACGCATAACGCATAACGCATAACGCATAACGCATAACGCATAACGCATAACGCATAACGCATAACGCATAACGCATAACGCATAACGCATAACGCATAACGCATAACGCATAACGCATAACGCATAACGCATAACGCATAACGCATAACGCATAACGCATAACCCATAACGCAAATAACGCTTAACGCATAACGCATAACGCATAACGCATAACGCATAACGCATAACGCATAACGCATAACGCATAACGCATAACGCATAACGCATAACGCATAACGCATAACGCATAACGCATAACGCATAACGCATAACGCATAACGCATGTGGCATAAGCATAACGCATAACGCATAACGCATAACGCGTAACGCAAAACTCATAACGCATAACGCATAACGCATAACGCATAACGCATAACGCATAACGCATAACGCATAACGCATAACGCATAACGCATAACGCATAACGCATAACGCATAACGCATAACGCATAACGCATAACGCATAACGCATAACGCATAACGCATAACGCATAACGCATAACGCATAACGCATAACGCATAACGCATAACGCATAACGCATAACGCATAACGCATAACGCATAACGCATAACGCATAACGCATAACGCATAACGCATAACGCATAACGCATAACGCATAACGCATAACGCATGACGCATAACGCATAACGCATAACGCATAACGCATAACGCATAACGCATAACGCATAACGCATAACGCATAACGCATAACGCATAACGCATAACGCATAACGCATAACGCATAACGCATAACGCATAACGCATAACGCATAACGCATAACGCATAACGCATAACGCATAACGCATAACGCATAACGCATAACGCATAACGCATAACGCATAACGCATAACGCATAACGCATAACGCATAACGCATAACGCATAACGCATAACGCATAAGGCATAAGCATAACGCATAACGCATAACGCATAACGCATAACGCGTAACGCAAAACTCATAACGCATAACGCATAACGCATAACGCATAACGCATAACGCATAACGCATAACGCATAACGCATATGGCATAAGCATAACGCATAACGCATAACGCATAACGCATAACGCAAAACGCAAAACTCATAACGCATAACGCATAACGCATAACGCATAACGCATAACGCATAACGCATAACGCATAACGCATAACGCATAACGCATAACGCATAACGCATAACGCATAACGCATAACGCATAACGCATAACGCATAACGCATAACGCATAACGCATAACGCATAACGCATAACGCATAACGCATAACGCATAACGCATAACGCATAACGCATAACGCATAACGCATAACGCATAACGCATAACGCATAACGCATAACGCATAACGCATAACGCATAACGCATAACGCATAACGCATAACGCATAACGCAGAACGCATAACGCATAACGCATAACGCATAACGCATAACGCATAACGCATAACGCATAACGCATTACGCATAACGCCTAAAGCATAACGCATAACGCATTACGCATAACGCCTAAAGCATAACGCATAACGCATAACGCATAACGCATAACGCATAACGCATAACGCATAACGCATAACGCATAACGCATAACGCATAACGCATAACGCATAACGCATAACGCATAACGCATAACGCATAACGCATAACGCATAACGCATAACGCATAACGCATAACGCATAACGCATAACGCATAACGCATAACGCATAACGCAGAACGCACGACGCACAACGCACAACGCACAACGCACAACGCACAACGCACAACGCACAACGCACAACGCCTAACGCATAACGCATAACGCATAACGCATAACGCATAACGCATAACGCATAACGCATAACGCATAACGCATAACGCATAACGCATAACGCATAACGCATAACGCATAACGCATAACGCATAACGCATAACGCATAACGTATAAACCATAAGGCATAACGCATAGCCCATAACGCATAACGCATAACGCATAACGCATAATGCAAAAGTCATAACGCATAACGCATAACGCATAACGCAAAACGCACGACGCACAACGCACAACGCACAACGCACAACGCACAACGCACAACGCACAACGCACAACGCCTAACGCATAACGCATAACGCATAACGCATAACGCATAACGCATAACGCATAACGCATAACGCATAACGCATAACGCATAACGCATAACGCATAACGCATAACGCATAACGCATAACGCATAACGCATAACGCATAACGCATAACGCATAACGTATAAACCATAAGGCATAACGCAGAACGCACGACGCACAACGCACAACGCACAACGCACAACGCACAACGCACAACGCACAACGCACAACGCACAACGCAAAACGCATAACGCATAACGCATAACGCATAACGCATAACGCATAACGCAAATAACGCATAACGCATAACGCATAACGCATAACGCATAACGCATAACGCATAACGCAAATAACGCATAACGCATAACGCATAACGCATAACGCATAACGCATAACGCATAACGCATAACGCATAACGCATAACGCATAACGCATAACGCATAACGCATAACGCATAACGCATAACGCATAACGCATAACGCATAACGCATAACGCATAACGCATAACGCATAACGCATAACGCATAACGCATAACGCATAACGCAGAACGCACGACGCACAACGCACAACGCACAACGCACAACGCACAACGCACAACGCACAACGCCTAACGCATAACGCATAACGCATAACGCATAACGCATAACGCATAACGCATAACGCATAACGCATAACGCATAACGCATAACGCATAACGCATAACGCATAACGCATAACGCATAACGCATAACGCATAACGCATAACGCATAACGCATAACGCATAACGCATAACGCATAACGCATAACGCATAACGCATAACGCCTAAAGCATAACGCATAACGCATAACGCATAACGCATAACGCATAACGCATAACGCATGACGCATAACGCATAACGCATAACGCATAACGCATAACGCCTAACGCATAACGCATAACGCATAACGCATTACGCATAACGCCTAAAGCATAACGCATAACGCATACCGCATAACGCATAACGCATAACGCATAACGCATAACGCATAACGCATAACGCATAACGCATAACGCATAACGCATAACGCATAACGCATAACGCATAACGCATAACGCATAACGCATAACGCATAACGCATAACGCATAACGCATAACGCGTAACGCAAAACTCATAACGCATAACGCATAACGCATAACGCATAACGCATAACGCATATGGCATAAGCATAACGCATAACGCATAACGCATAACGCATAACGCATAACGCATAACGCATAACGCATAACGCATAACGCATAACGCATAACGCATAACGCATAACGCATAACGCATAACGCATAACGCATAACGCATAACGCATAACGCATAACGCATAACGCATAACGCATAACGCATAACGCATAACGCATAACGCATAACGCATAACGCATAACGCATAACGCATAACCCATAACGCAAATAACGCTTAACGCATAACGCATAACGCATAACGCATAACGCATAACGCATAACGCATAACGCATAACGCATAACGCATAACGCATAACGCATAACGCATAACGCATAACGCATAACGCATAACGCATAACGCATAACGCATAACGCATAACGCATAACGCATGTGGCATAAGCATAACGCATAACGCATAACGCATAACGCGTAACGCAAAACTCATAACGCATAACGCATAACGCATAACGCATAACGCATAACGCATAACGCATAACGCATAACGCATAACGCATAACGCATAACGCATAACGCATAACGCATAACGCATAACGCATAACGCATAACGCATAACGCATAACGCATAACGCATAACGCATAACGCATAACGCATAACGCATAACGCATAAGGCATAAGCATAACGCATAACGCATAACGCATAACGCATAACGCGTAACGCAAAACTCATAACGCATAACGCATAACGCATAACGCATAACGCATAACGCATAACGCATAACGCATAACGCATATGGCATAAGCATAACGCATAACGCATAACGCATAACGCATAACGCAAAACGCAAAACTCATAACGCATAACGCATAACGCATAACGCATAACGCATAACGCATAACGCATAACGCATAACGCATAACGCATAACGCATAACGCATAACGCATAACGCATAACGCATAACGCATAACGCATAACGCATAACGCATAACGCATAACGCATAACGCATAACGCATAACGCATAACGCATAACGCATAACGCATAACGCATAACGCATAACGCATAACGCATAACGCATAACGCATAACGCATAACGCATAACGCATAACGCATAACGCATAACGCATAACGCATAACGCATAACGCATAACGCAGAACGCATAACGCATAACGCATAACGCATAACGCATAACGCATAACGCATAACGCATAACGCATTACGCATAACGCCTAAAGCATAACGCATAACGCATTACGCATAACGCCTAAAGCATAACGCATAACGCATAACGCATAACGCATAACGCATAACGCATAACGCATAACGCATAACGCATAACGCATAACGCATAACGCATAACGCATAACGCATAACGCATAACGCATAACGCATAACGCATAACGCATAACGCATAACGCATAACGCATAACGCATAACGCATAACGCATAACGCATAACGCATAACGCAGAACGCACGACGCACAACGCACAACGCACAACGCACAACGCACAACGCACAACGCACAACGCACAACGCCTAACGCATAACGCATAACGCATAACGCATAACGCATAACGCATAACGCATAACGCATAACGCATAACGCATAACGCATAACGCATAACGCATAACGCATAACGCATAACGCATAACGCATAACGCATAACGCATAACGTATAAACCATAAGGCATAAC
Source organism: Lasioglossum baleicum (assembly GCF_051020765.1). Taxonomy (NCBI): domain Eukaryota; kingdom Metazoa; phylum Arthropoda; class Insecta; order Hymenoptera; family Halictidae; genus Lasioglossum; species Lasioglossum baleicum. Next base: position 34,618 of record NW_027469536.1, read on the forward strand.
GCATAGCCCATAACGCATAACGCATAACGCATAACGCATAATGCAAAAGTCATAACGCATAACGCATAACGCATAACGCAAAACGCACGACGCACAACGCACAACGCACAACGCACAACGCACAACGCACAACGCACAACGCACAACGCCTAACGCATAACGCATAACGCATAACGCATAACGCATAACGCATAACGCATAACGCATAACGCATAACGCATAACGCATAACGCATAACGCATAACGCATAACGCATAACGCATAACGCATAACGCATAACGCATAACGCATAACGCATAACGTATAAACCATAAGGCATAACGCAGAACGCACGACGCACAACGCACAACGCACAACGCACAACGCACAACGCACAACGCACAACGCACAACGCACAACGCAAAACGCATAACGCATAACGCATAACGCATAACGCATAACGCATAACGCAAATAACGCATAACGCATAACGCATAACGCATAACGCATAACGCATAACGCATAACGCAAATAACGCATAACGCATAACGCATAACGCATAACGCATAACGCATAACGCATAACGCATAACGCATAACGCATAACGCATAACGCATAACGCATAACGCATAACGCATAACGCATAACGCATAACGCATAACGCATAACGCATAACGCATAACGCATAACGCATAACGCATAACGCATAACGCATAACGCATAACGCATAACGCAGAACGCACGACGCACAACGCACAACGCACAACGCACAACGCACAACGCACAACGCACAACGCCTAACGCATAACGCATAACGCATAACGCATAACGCATAACGCATAACGCATAACGCATAACGCATAACGCATAACGCATAACGCATAACGCATAACGCATAACGCATAACGCATAACGCATAACGCATAACGCATAACGCATAACGCATAACGCATAACGCATAACGCATAACGCATAACGCATAACGCATAACGCATAACGCCTAAAGCATAACGCATAACGCATAACGCATAACGCATAACGCATAACGCATAACGCATGACGCATAACGCATAACGCATAACGCATAACGCATAACGCCTAACGCATAACGCATAACGCATAACGCATTACGCATAACGCCTAAAGCATAACGCATAACGCATACCGCATAACGCATAACGCATAACGCATAACGCATAACGCATAACGCATAACGCATAACGCATAACGCATAACGCATAACGCATAACGCATAACGCATAACGCATAACGCATAACGCATAACGCATAACGCATAACGCATAACGCATAACGCATAACGCGTAACGCAAAACTCATAACGCATAACGCATAACGCATAACGCATAACGCATAACGCATATGGCATAAGCATAACGCATAACGCATAACGCATAACGCATAACGCATAACGCATAACGCATAACGCATAACGCATAACGCATAACGCATAACGCATAACGCATAACGCATAACGCATAACGCATAACGCATAACGCATAACGCATAACGCATAACGCATAACGCATAACGCATAACGCATAACGCATAACGCATAACGCATAACGCATAACGCATAACGCATAACGCATAACGCATAACCCATAACGCAAATAACGCTTAACGCATAACGCATAACGCATAACGCATAACGCATAACGCATAACGCATAACGCATAACGCATAACGCATAACGCATAACGCATAACGCATAACGCATAACGCATAACGCATAACGCATAACGCATAACGCATAACGCATAACGCATGTGGCATAAGCATAACGCATAACGCATAACGCATAACGCGTAACGCAAAACTCATAACGCATAACGCATAACGCATAACGCATAACGCATAACGCATAACGCATAACGCATAACGCATAACGCATAACGCATAACGCATAACGCATAACGCATAACGCATAACGCATAACGCATAACGCATAACGCATAACGCATAACGCATAACGCATAACGCATAACGCATAACGCATAACGCATAACGCATAACGCATAACGCATAACGCATAACGCATAACGCATAACGCATAACGCATAACGCATAAGGCATAAGCATAACGCATAACGCATAACGCATAACGCATAACGCGTAACGCAAAACTCATAACGCATAACGCATAACGCATAACGCATAACGCATAACGCATAACGCATAACGCATAACGCATATGGCATAAGCATAACGCATAACGCATAACGCATAACGCATAACGCAAAACGCAAAACTCATAACGCATAACGCATAACGCATAACGCATAACGCATAACGCATAACGCATAACGCATAACGCATAACGCATAACGCATAACGCATAACGCATAACGCATAACGCATAACGCATAACGCATAACGCATAACGCATAACGCATAACGCATAACGCATAACGCATAACGCATAACGCATAACGCATAACGCATAACGCATAACGCATAACGCATAACGCATAACGCATAACGCATAACGCATAACGCATAACGCATAACGCATAACGCATAACGCATAACGCATAACGCATAACGCATAACGCATAACGCATAACGCATAACGCATAACGCATAACGCATAACGCATAACGCATAACGCATAACGCATAACGCATAACGCATAACGCATAACGCATAACGCATAACGCATAACGCAGAACGCATAACGCATAACGCATAACGCATAACGCATAACGCATAACGCATTACGCATAACGCCTAAAGCATAACGCATAACGCATTACGCATAACGCCTAAAGCATAACGCATAACGCATAACGCATAACGCATAACGCATAACGCATAACGCATAACGCATAACGCATAACGCATAACGCATAACGCATAACGCATAACGCATAACGCATAACGCATAACGCATAACGCATAACGCATAACGCATAACGCATAACGCATAACGCCTAACGCATAACGCATAACGCATAACGCATAACGCATAACGCATAACGCATAACGCATAACGCATACCGCATAACGCATAACGCATAACGCATAACGCATAACGCATAACGCATAACGCATAACGCATAACGCATAACGCATAACGCATAACGCATAACGCATAACGCATAACGCATAACGCGTAACGCAAAACTCATAACGCATAACGCATAACGCATAACGCATAACGCATAACGCATAACGCATATGGCATAAGCATAACGCATAACGCATAACGCATAACGCATAACGCATAACGCACAACGCACAACGCACAACGCACAACGCACAACGCATAACGCATAACGCATAACGCATAACGCATAACGCATAACGCATAACGCATAACGCATAACGCATAACGCATAACGCATAACGCATAACGCATAACGCATAACGCATAACGCATAACCCATAACGCAAATAACGCTTAACGCATAACGCATAACGCATAACGCATAACGCATAACGCATGACGCACAACGCATAACGCATAACGCATAACGCATAACGCATAACGCATAACGCATAACGCATAACGCATAACGCATAACGCAAATAACGCATAACGCAAATAACGCATAACGCATAACGCATAACGCATAACGCATAACGCATAACGCATAACGCATAACGCATAACGCATAACGCATAACGCATAACGCATAACGCATAAGGCATAAGCATAACGCATAACGCATAACGCATAACGCATAACGCATAACGCATAACGCATAACGCATAACGCATAACGCATAACGCATAACGCATAACGCATAACGCATAACGCATAACGCATAACGCATAACGCATAACGCATAACGCATAACGCATAACGCATAACGCAGAACGCACGACGCACAACGCACAACGCACAACGCACAACGCACAACGCACAACGCACAACGCACAACGCATAACGCATAACGCATAACGCATAACGCATAACGCATAACGCATAACGCATAACGCATAACGCAAATAACGCATAACGCAAATAACGCATAACGCATAACGCATAACGCATAACGCATAACGCATAACGCATAACGCATAACGCATAACGCAAATAACGTATAACGCATACCGCATAACGCATAACGCATAACGCATAACGCATAACGCATAACGCATAACGCATAACGCATAACGCATAACCCATAACGCAAATAACGCTTAACGCATAACGCATAACGCATGACGCATAACGCATAACGCATAACGCATAACGCACAACGCCTAACGCATAACGCATAACGCATAACGCATAACGCATAACGCATAACGCATAACGCATAACGCATAACGCATAACGCATAACGCATAACGCATAACGCATAACGCATAACGCACAACGCACAACGCACAACGCACAACGCACAACGCATAACGCATAACGCATAACGCATAACGCATAACGCATAACGCATAACGCATAACGCATAACGCAAATAACGCATAACGCATAACGCAAATAACGCATAACGCATAACGCATAACGCATAACGCATAACGCATAACGCATAACGCATAACGCATAACGCATAACGCATAACGCATAACGCATAACGCATAACGCATAACGCATAACGCATAACGCATAACGCATAACGCATAACGCATAACGCATAACGCATAACGCATAACGCACAACGCATAACGCATAACGCATAACGCATAACGCATAACGCATAACGCATGACGCACAACGCATAACGCATAACGCATAACGCATAACGCATAACGCATAACGCATAACGCATAACGCATAACGCATAACGCATAACGCATAACGCATAACGCATAACGCATAACGCATAACGCATAACGCATAACGCATAACGCATAACGCATAACGCATAACGCATAACGCATAACGCATAACGCATAACGCATAACGCATAACGCATAACGCATAACGCATAACGCAAATAACGCATAACGCATACCGCATAACGCATAACGCATAACGCATAACGCATAACGCATAACGCATAACGCATAACGCATAACGCATAACCCATAACGCAAATAACGCTTAACGCATAACGCATAACGCATAACGCATAACGCATAACGCATAACGCATAACGCATAACGCATAACGCATAACGCATAACGCATAACGCATAACGCATAACGCATAACGCATAACGCATAACGCATAACGCATAACGCATAACGCATAACGCATGACGCACAACGCATAACGCATAACGCATAACGCATAACGCATAACGCATAACGCATAACGCATAACGCATAACGCATAACGCATAACGCATAACGCATAACGCATAACGCATAACGCATAACGCATAACGCATAACGCATAACGCATAACGCATAACCCATAACGCAAATAACGCTTAACGCATAACGCATAACGCATAACGCATAACGCATAACGCATAACGCATGACGCACAACGCATAACGCATAACGCATAACGCATAACGCATGACGCACAACGCATAACGCATAACGCATAACGCATAACGCATAACGCATAACGCATAACGCATAACGCATAACGCATAACGCATAACGCATAACGCATAACGCATAACGCATAACGCATAACGCATAACGCATAACGCAAATAACGCATAACGCATAACGCATAACGCATAACGCATAAGGCATAAGCATAACGCATAACGCATAACGCATAACGCATAACGCATAACGCATAACGCATAACGCATAACGCATAACGCATAACGCATAACGCATAACGCATAACGCACAACGCACAACGCACAACGCACAACGCCTAACGCATAACGCATAACGCATAACGCATAACGCATAACGCATAACGCATAACGCATAACGCATAACGCATAACGCATAACGCATAACGCATAACGCATAACGCATAACGCATAACGCATAACGCATAACGCATAACGCATAACGCATAACGCATAACGCAGAACGCACGACGCACAACGCACAACGCACAACGCACAACGCACAACGCACAACGCACAACGCACAACGCACAACGCACAACGCACAACGCACAACGCACAACGCATAACGCATAACGCATAACGCATAACGCATAACGCAGAACGCATAACGCATAACGCATAACGCATAACGCATAACGCATAACGCATAACGCATAACGCATAACGCATAACGCAGAACGCACGACGCACAACGCACAACGCACAACGCACAACGCACAACGCACAACGCACAACGCACAACGCACAACGCACAACGCAAAACGCATAACGCATAACGCATAACGCATAACGCATAACGCATAACGCATAACGCATAACGCATAACGCATAACGCAAATAACGCATAACGCATAACGCAAATAACGCATAACGCATAACGCATAACGCATAACGCATAACGCATAACGCATAACGCATAACGCATAACGCATAACGCATAACGCATAACGCATAACGCATAACGCATAACGCATAACGCATAACGCATAACGCATAACGCATAACGCATAACGCATAACGCATAACGCATAACGCATAACGCATAACGCATAACGCATAACGCATAACGCATAACGCATAACGCAGAACGCACGACGCACAACGCACAACGCACAACGCACAACGCACAACGCACAACGCACAACGCACAACGCACAACGCCTAACGCATAACGCATAACGCATAACGCATAACGCATAACGCATAACGCATAACGCATAACGCATAACGCATAACGCATAACGCATAACGCATAACGCATAACGCATAACGCATAACGCATAACGCATAACGCATAACGCATAACGCATAACGCATAACGCATAACGCATAACGCATAACGCATAACGCATAACGCATAACGCATAACGCATAACGCATAACGCATAACGCATAACGCATAACGCATAACGCATAACGCATAACGCATAACGCATGACGCACAACGCATAACGCATAACGCATAACGCATAACGCATAACGCATAACGCATAACGCAGAACGCACAACGCACAACGCACAACGCACAACGCACAACGCACAACGCACAACGCATAACGCACAACGCACAACGCACAACGCACAACGCACAACGCACAACGCATAACGCATAACGCATAACGCATAACGCATAACGCATAACGCATAACGCATAACGCATAACGCATAACGCATAACGCATAACGCATAACGCATAACGCATAACGCATAACGCATAACGCATAACCCATAACGCAAATAACGCTTAACGCATAACGCATAACGCATAACGCATAACGCATAACGCATGACGCACAACGCATAACGCATAACGCATAACGCATAACGCATAACGCATAACGCATAACGCATAACGCATAACGCATAACGCATAACGCATAACGCATAACGCATAACGCATAACGCATAACGCAAATAACGCATAACGCAAATAACGCATAACGCATAACGCATAACGCATAACGCATAACGCATAACGCATAACGCATAACGCATAACGCATAAGGCATAAGCATAACGCATAACGCATAACGCATAACGCATAACGCATAACGCATAACGCATAACGCATAACGCATAACGCATAACGCATAACGCATAACGCATAACGCATAACGCATAACGCATAACGCATAACGCATAACGCATAACGCATAACGCATAACGCATAACGCAGAACGCACGACGCACAACGCACAACGCACAACGCACAACGCACAACGCACAACGCACAACGCATAACGCATAACGCATAACGCATAACGCATAACGCATAACGCATAACGCATAACGCAAATAACGCATAACGCAAATAACGCATAACGCATAACGCATAACGCATAACGCATAACGCATAACGCATAACGCATAACGCATAACGCATAACGCATAACGCAAATAACGTATAACGCATACCGCATAACGCATAACGCATAACGCATAACGCATAACGCATAACGCATAACGCATAACGCATAACCCATAACGCAAATAACGCTTAACGCATAACGCATAACGCATAACGCATAACGCATAACGCATAACGCATAACGCACAACGCCTAACGCATAACGCATAACGCATAACGCATAACGCATAACGCATAACGCATAACGCATAACGCATAACGCATAACGCATAACGCATAACGCATAACGCATAACGCATAACGCACAACGCACAACGCACAACGCACAACGCACAACGCATAACGCATAACGCATAACGCATAACGCATAACGCATAACGCATAACGCATAACGCAAATAACGCATAACGCATAACGCAAATAACGCATAACGCATAACGCATAACGCATAACGCATAACGCATAACGCATAACGCATAACGCATAACGCATAACGCATAACGCATAACGCATAACGCATAACGCATAACGCATAACGCATAACGCATAACGCATAACGCATAACGCATAACGCATAACGCATAACGCATAACGCATAACGCATAACGCATAACGCATAACGCATAACGCATAACGCATAACGCATAACGCATGACGCACAACGCATAACGCATAACGCATAACGCATAACGCATAACGCATAACGCATAACGCATAACGCATAACGCATAACGCATAACGCATAACGCATAACGCATAACGCATAACGCATAACGCATAACGCATAACGCATAACGCATAACGCATAACGCAAATAACGCATAACGCATACCGCATAACGCATAACGCATAACGCATAACGCATAACGCATAACGCATAACGCATAACGCATAACGCATAACGCATAACCCATAACGCAAATAACGCTTAACGCATAACGCATAACGCATAACGCATAACGCATAACGCATAACGCATAACGCATAACGCATAACGCATAACGCATAACGCATAACGCATAACGCATAACGCATAACGCATAACGCATAACGCATAACGCATAACGCATAACGCATAACGCATGACGCACAACGCATAACGCATAACGCATAACGCATAACGCATAACGCATAACGCATAACGCATAACGCATAACGCATAACGCATAACGCATAACGCATAACGCATAACGCATAACGCATAACGCATAACGCATAACGCATAACCCATAACGCAAATAACGCTTAACGCATAACGCATAACGCATAACGCATAACGCATAACGCATGACGCACAACGCATAACGCATAACGCATAACGCATAACGCATGACGCACAACGCATAACGCATAACGCATAACGCATAACGCATAACGCATAACGCATAACGCATAACGCATAACGCATAACGCATAACGCATAACGCATAACGCATAACGCATAACGCATAACGCATAACGCATAACGCATAACGCATAACGCAAATAACGCATAACGCATAACGCATAACGCATAACGCATAACGCATAAGGCATAAGCATAACGCATAACGCATAACGCATAACGCATAACGCATAACGCATAACGCATAACGCATAACGCATAACGCATAACGCATAACGCATAACGCATAACGCATAACGCATAACGCATAACGCATAACGCATAACGCATAACGCATAACGCATAACGCATAACGCATAACGCATAACGCATAACGCATAACGCATAACGCATAACGCATAACGCATAACGCATAACGCATAACGCATAACGCATAACGCATAACGCATAACGCATAACGCAGAACGCACGACGAACAACGCACAACGCACAACGCACAACGCACAACGCACAACGCACAACGCACAACGCACAACGCACAACGCATAACGCATAACGCACAACGCATAAGGCATAAGCATAACGCATAACGCATAACGCATAACGCATAACGCATAACGCATAACGCATAACGCATAACGCATAACACCTAACGCAAATAACTCTTAACGCATAACGCATAACGCATAACGCATAACGCATAACGCATAACGCATAACGCATAACGCATAACGCATAACGCATAACGCATAACGCATAACGCATAACGCATAACGCATAACGCATAACGCATAACGCATAACGCATAACGCATAACGCATAACGCATAACGCATAACGCATAACGCATAACGCATAACGCATAACGCATAACGCATAACGCAGAACGCACGACGCACAACGCACAACGCACAACGCACAACGCACAACGCACAACGCACAACGCACAACGCACAACGCACAACGCACAACGCACAACGCACAACGCACAACGCACAACGCATAACGCATAAGGCATAAGCATAACGCATAACGCATAACGCATAACGCATAACGCATAACGCATAACGCATAACGCATAACGCATAACGCATAACGCATAACGCATAACGCATAACGCATAACGCATAACGCATAACGCATAACGCATAACGCATAACGCATAACGCATAACGCATAACGCATAACGCATAACGCATAACGCATAACGCATAACGCATAACGCATAACGCATAACGCATAACGCATAACGCATAACGCATAACGCATAACGCATAACGCATAACGCATAACGCATAACGCATAACGCATAACGCATAACGCATAACGCATAACGCATAACGCATAACGCATAACGCATAACGCATAACGCATAACGCATAACGCATAACGCATAACGCATAACGCATAACGCATAACGCATAACGCATAACGCATAACGCATAACGCATAACGCATAACGCATAACGCATAACGCATAACGCATAACGCATAACGCATAACGCATAACGCATAACGCATAACGCATAACGCATAACGCATAACGCATAACGCATAACGCATAACGCATAACGCAGAACGCACGACGCAGAACGCACGACGCACAACGCACAACGCACAACGCACAACGCACAACGCACAACGCACAACGCACAACGCACAACGCACAACGCACAACGCACAACGCACAACGCACAACGCACAACGCACAACGCACAACGCACAACGCACAACGCATAACGCATAACGCATAACGCATAACGCATAACGCATAACGCACAACGCACAACGCACAACGCATAACGCATAACGCATAACGCACAACGCACAACGCACAACGCATAACGCATAACGCATAACGCATAACGCATAACGCATAACGCATAACGCATAACGCATAACGCATAACGCATAACGCATAACGCATAACGCATAACGCATAACGCATAACGCATAACGCATAACGCATAACGCATAAGGCATAAGCATAACGCATAACGCATAACGCATAACGCATAACGCATAACGCATAACGCATAACGCATAACGCATAACGCATAACGCATAACGCATAACGCATAACGCATAACGCATAACGCATAACGCATAACGCATAACGCATAACGCAAATAACGCTTAACGCATAACGCATAACGCATAACGCATAACGCATAACGCATAACGCATAACGCATAACGCATAACGCATAACGCATAACGCATAACGCATAACGCATAACGCATAACGCATAACGCATAACGCATAACGCATAACGCATAACGCATAACGCATAACGCATAACGCATAACGCATAACGCATAACGCATAACGCATAACGCATAACGCATAACGCATAACGCATAACGCATAACGCATAACGCATAACGCATTACGCATAACGCATAACGCATAACGCATAACGCATAACGCATAACGCATAACGCATAACGCATAACGCATAACGCATAACGCATAACGCATAACGCATAACGCATAACGCATAACGCATAACGCATAACGCATAACGCATAACGCATAACGCATAACGCATAACGCATAACGCATAACGCATAACGCATAACGCATAACGCATAACGCATAACGCATAACGCATAACGCATAACGCATAACGCATAACGCATAACGCATAACGCATAACGCATAACGCATAACGCATAACGCATAACGCATGACGCACAACGCATAACGCATAACGCATAACGCATAACGCATAACGCATAACGCATAACGCATAACGCATAACGCATAACGCATAACGCATAACCCATAACGCAAATAACGCTTAACGCATAACGCATAACGCATAACGCATAACGCATAACGCATAACGCATAACGCATAACGCATAACGCATAACGCATAACGCATAACGCATAACGCATAACGCATAACGCATAACGCATAACGCATAACGCATAACGCATAACGCATAACGCATAACGCATAACGCATAACGCATAACGCATAACGCATAACGCATAACGCATAACGCATAACGCATAACGCATAACGCATAACGCATAACGCATAACGCATAACGCATAACGCATAACGCATAACGCATAACGCATAACGCATAACGCATAACGCATAACGCATAACGCATAACGCATAACGCATTACGCATAACGCATAACGCATAACGCATAACGCATAAGGCATAAGCATAACGCATAACGCATAACGCATAACGCATAACGCATAACGCATAACGCATAACGCAGAACGCATAACGCATAACGCATAACGCATAACGCATAACGGATAACGCATAACGCATAACGCATAACGCATAACGCATAACGCATAACGCATAACGCATAACGCATAACGCATAACGCATAACGCATAACGCATAACGCATAACGCATAACGCATAACGCATAACGCATAACGCATAACGCATAACGCATAACGCATAACGCATAACGCATAACGCATAACGCATAACGCATAACGCATAACGCATAACGCATAACGCATAACGCATAACGCATAACGCATAACGCATAACGCATAACGCATAACGCATAACGCATAACGCATAACGCATAACGCATAACGCATAACGCATAACGCATAACGCATAACGCATAACGCAAATAACGCATAACGCATAACGCATAACGCATAACGCATAACGCATAACGCATAACGCATAACGCATAACGCATAACGCATAACGCATAACGCATAACGCATAACGCATAACGCATAACGCATAACGCATAACGCATAACCCCTAACGCAAATAACGCTTAACGCATAACGCATAACGCATAACGCATAACGCATAACGCATAACGCATAACGCAGAACGCACGACGCACAACGCACAACGCACAACGCACAACGCACAACGCACAACGCACAACGCATAACGCATAACGCATAACGCATAACGCAGAACGCATAACGCATAACGCATAACGCATAACGGATAACGCATAACGCATAACGCATTACGCATAACGCATAACGCATAACGCATAACGCATAACGCATAACGCATAACGCATAACGCATAACGCATAACGCATAACGCATAACGCATAACGCATAACGCATAACGCATAACGCATAACGCATAACGCATAACGCATAACGCATAACGCATAACGCATAACGCATAACGCATAACGCATAACGCATAACGCATAACGCATAACGCATAACGCATAACGCATAACGCATAACGCATAACGCATAACGCATAACGCATAACGCATAACGCATAACGCATAACGCATAACGCATAACGCATAACGCATAACGCATAACGCATAACGCATAACGCATAACGCATAACGCATAACGCATAACGCATAACGCATAACGCATAACGCATAACGCATAACGCATAACGCATAACGCATAACGCATAACGCATAACGCATAACGCATAACGCATAACGCATAACGCATAACGCATAACGCATAACGCATAACGCATAACGCATAACGCATAACGCATAACGCATAACGCATAACGCATAACGCATAACGCATAACGCATAACGCAGAACGCACGACGCATAACGCATAACGCATAACGCATAACGCATAACGCATAACGCATAAGCATAACGCATAACGCATAACGCATAACGCATAACGCATAACGCATAACGCATAACGCATAACGCATAACGCATAACGCATAACGCATAACGCATAACGCATAACGCATAACGGATAACGCATAACGCATAACGCATAACGCATAACGCATAACGCATAACGCATAACGCATAACGCATAACGCATAACGCATAACGCATAACGCATAACGCATAACGCATAACGCATAACGCATAACGCATAACGCATAACGCATAACGCATAACGCATAACGCATAACGCATAACGCATAACGCATAACGCATAACGCATAACGCAGAACGCACAACGCACAACGCACAACGCACAACGCACAACGCACAACGCACAACGCACAACGCACAACGCACAACGCACAACGCACAACGCACAACGCATAACGCATAACGCATAACGCATAACGCATAACGCATAACGCATAACGCATAACGCATAACGCATAACGCATAACGGATAACGCATAACGCATAACGCATAACGCATAACGCATAACGCATAACGCATACCGCATAACGCATAACGCATAACGCATAACGCATAACGCATAACGCAAATAACGCATAACGCATAACGCATAACGCATAACGCATAACGCATAACGCATAACGCATAACGCATAACGCATAACGCATAACGCATAACGCATAACGCATAACGCATAACGCATAACGCATAACGCATAACGCATAACGCATAACGCATAACCCCTAACGCAAATAACGCTTAACGCATAACGCATAACGCATAACGCATAACGCATAACGCACAACGCACAACGCACAACGCACAACGCACAACGCACAACGCACAACGCACAACGCACAACGCACAACGCATAACGCATAACGCATAACGCATAACGCATAAGGCATAAGCATAACGCATAACGCATAACGCATAACGCATAACGCATAACGCATAACGCATAACGCATAACGCAGAACGCACGACGCACAACGCACAACGCACAACGCACAACGCACAACGCACAACGCACAACGCACAACGCACAACGCACAACGCATAACGCATAACGCATAACGCATAACGCATAACGCATAAGGCATAAGCATAACGCATAACGCATAACGCATAACGCATAACGCATAACGCATAACGCATAACGCATAACGCAGAACGCATAACGCATAACGCATAACGCATAACGGATAACGCATAACGCATAACGCATTACGCATAACGCATAACGCATAACGCATAACGCATAACGCATAACGCATAACGCATAACGCATAACGCATAACGCATAACGCATAACGCACAACGCATAACGCATAACGCACAACGCACAACGCATAACGCATAACGCATAACGCATAACGCATAACGCATAACGCATAACGCATAACGCATAACGCATAACGCATAACGCATAACGCAAATAACGCTTAACGCATAACGCATAACGCATAACGCATAACGCATAACGCATAACGCATAACGCATAACGCATAACGCATAACGCATAACGCATAACGCATAACGCATAACGCATAACGCATAACGCATAACGCATAACGCATAACGCATAACGCATAACGCATAACGCATAACGCATAACGCATAACGCATAACGCATAACGCATAACGCATAACGCATAACGCATAACGCATAACGCAGAACGCATAACGCATAACGCATAACGCATAACGGATAACGCATAACGCATAACGCATTACGCATAACGCATAACGCATAACGCATAACGCATAACGCATAACGCATAACGCATAACGCATAACGCATAACGCATAACGCATAACGCATAACGCCTAACGCATAACGCATAACGCATAACGCATAACGCATAACGCATAACGCATAACGCATAACGCATAACGCATAACGCATAACGCCTAACGCATAACGCATAACGCATAACGCATAACGGATAACGCATAACGCATAACGCATTACGCATAACGCATAACGCATAACGCATAACGCATAACGCATAACGCATAACGCATAACGCATAACGCATAACGCATAACGCATAACGCATAACGCATAACGCATAACGCACAACGCACAACGCATAACGCATAACGCATAACGCATAACGCATAACGCACAACGCACAACGCACAACGCACAACGCACAACGCCTAACGCATAACGCATAACGCATAACGCATAACGCATAACGCATAACGCATAACGCATAACGCATAACGCATAACGCATAACGCATAACGCATAACGCATAACGCATAACGCTTAACGCATAACGCATAACGCATAACGCATAACGCATAACGCATAACGCATAACGCATAACGCATAACGCATAACGCATAACGCATAACGCATAACGCATAACGCATAACGCATAACGCATAACGCATAACGCATAACGCATAACGCATAACGCATAACGCATAACGCATAACGCATAACGCATAACGCCTAACGCATAACGCATAACGCATAACGCATAACGCATAACCCATAACGCAAATAACGCTTAACGCATAACGCATAACGCATAACGCATAACGCATAACGCATAACGCATAACGCATAACGCATAACGCATAACGCATAACGCATAACGCATAACGCATAACGCATAACGCATAACGCATAACGCATAACGCATAACGCATAACGCATAACGCATAACGCATAACGCATAACGCATAACGCAAATAACGCTTAACGCATAACGCATAACGCATAACGCATAACGCAGAACGCATAACGCATAACGCATAACGCATAACGGATAACGCATAACGCATAACGCATAACGCATAACGCATAACGCATAACGCATAACGCATAACGCGTAACGCATAACGCATAACGCATAACGCCTAAAGCATAACGCATAACGCATAACGCACAACGCACAACGCACAACGCATAACGCACAACGCATAACGCACAACGCACAACGCACAACGCATAACGCACAACGCATAACGCATAACGCATAACGCATAACCCCTAACGCAAATAACGCTTAACGCATAACGCATAACGCATAACGCAGAACGCATAACGCATAACGCATAACGCATAACGGATAACGCATAACGCATAACGCATAACGCATAACGCATAACGCATAACGCATAACGCATAACGCATAACGCAAAACGCATAACGCATAACGCATAACGCATAACGCATAACGCATAACGCATAACGCATAACGCAGAACGCACGACGCACAACGCACAACGCACAACGCACAACGCACAACGCACAACACACAACGCACAACGCACAACGCATAACGCATAACGCATAACGCATAACGCATAACGCATAACGCATAACGCATAACGCAAATAACGCATAACGCATAACGCATAACGCATAACGCATAACGCATAACGCATAACGCATAACGCATAACGCATAACGCATAACGCATAACCCATAACGCAAATAACGCTTAACGCATAACGCATAACGCATAACGCATAACGCATAACGCATAACGCATAACGCATAACGCATAACGCATAACGCATAACGCATAACGCATAACGCATAACGCATAACGCATAACGCATAACGCATAACGCATAACGCATAACGCATAACGCATAACGCATAACGCATAACGCATAACGCATAACGCATAACGCATAACGCATAACGCATAACGCATAACGCATAACGCATAACGCATAACGCATAACGCATAACGCATAACGCATAACGCATAACGCATAACGCATAACGCATAACGCATAACGCATAACGCATAACGCATAACGCATAACGCATAACGCATAACGCATAACGCATAACGCATAACGCATAACGCATAACGCATAACGCATAACGCATAACGCATAACGCATAACGCATAACGCATAACGCATAACGCATAACGCATAACGCATAACGCATAACGCATAACGCATAACGCATAACGCATAACGCATAACGCATAACGCATAACGCATAACGCATAACGCATAACGCATAACGCATAACGCATAACGCATAACGCACAACGCATAACGCATAACGCACAACACACAACGCACAACGCACAACGCATAACGCATAACGCATAACGCATAACGCATAACGCATAACGCATAACGCATAACGCATAACGCATAACGCATAACGCATAACGCATAACGCATAACGCATAACGCATAACGCATAACGCATTACGCTTAACGCATAACGCATAACGCATAACGCTTAACGCATAACGCATAACGCACAACGCACAACGCATAACGCATAACGCATAACGCACAACGCATAACGCATAACGCATAACGCATAACGCATAACGCATAACGCATAACGCATAACGCATAACGCATAACGCATAACGCATAACGCATAACGCATAACGCATAACGCATAACGCATAACGCAGAACGCATAACGCATAACGCATAACGCATAACGGATAACGCATAACGCATAACGCATTACGCATAACGCATAACGCATAACGCATAACGCATAACGCATAACGCATAACGCATAACGCATAACGCATAACGCATAACGCATAACGCATAACGCATAACGCATAACGCATAACGCATAACGCATAACGCATAACGCATAACGCATAACGCATAACGCATAACGCATAACGCATAACGCATAACGCATAACGCATAACGCAGAACGCATAACGCATAACGCATAACGCATAACGGATAACGCATAACGCATAACGCATTACGCATAACGCACAACGCATAACGCATAACGCATAACGCATAACGCATAACGCATAAGGCATAAGCATAACGCATATCGCATAACGCATAACGCATAACGCATAACGCATAACGCATAACGCATAACGCAGAACGCATAACGCATAACGCATAACGCATAACGGATAACGCATAACGCATAACGCATTACGCATAACGCATAACGCATAACGCATAACGCATAACGCACAACGCACAACGCATAACGCATAACGCATAACGCATAACGCATAACGCATAACGCATAACGCATAACGCAAATAACGCTTAACGCATAACGCATAACGCATAACGCATAACGCATAACGCATAACGCATAACGCATAACGCATAACGCATAACGCATAACGCATAACGCATAACGCATAACGCATAACGCATAACGCATAACGCATAACGCATAACGCATAACGCATAACGCATAACGCATAACGCATAACGCGTAACGCATAACGCATAACGCATAACGCATAACGCATAACGCATAACGCATAACGCATAACGCATAACGCATAACGCATAACGCAAATAACGCATAACGCATAACGCATAACGCATAACGCATAACGCATAACGCATAACGCATAACGCATAACGCATAACCCCTAACGCAAATAACGCTTAACGCATAACGCATAACGCATAACGCATAACGCAGAACGCATAACGCATAACGCATAACGCATAACGGATAACGCATAACGCATAACGCATAACGCATAACGCATAACGCATAACGCATAACGCATAACGCATAACGCATAACGCATTACGCATAACGCCTAAAGCATAACGCATAACGCATAACGCACAACGCACAACGCACAACGCACAACGCATAACGCACAACGCATAACGCACAACGCACAACGCACAACGCATAACGCACAACGCATAACGCATAACGCATAACGCATAACCCCTAACGCAAATAACGCTTAACGCATAACGCATAACGCATAACGCAGAACGCATAACGCATAACGCATAACGCATAACGGATAACGCATAACGCATAACGCATAACGCATAACGCATAACGCATAACGCATAACGCATAACGCATTACGCATAACGCCTAAAGCATAACGCATAACGCATAACGCACAACGCACAACGCACAACGCACAACGCATAACGCACAACGCATAACGCACAACGCACAACGCACAACGCATAACGCACAACGCATAACGCATAACGCATAACGCATAACGCATAACGCAAATAACGCATAACGCATAACGCATAACGCATAACGCATAACGCATAACGCATAACGCATAACGCATAACGCATAACGCATAACGCATAACGCATAACGCATAACGCATAACGCATAACGCATAACGCATAACGCATAACGCATAACGCATAACGCATAACGCATAACGCATAACGCATAACGCATAACGCATAACGCATAACGCATAACGCATAACGCATAACGCATAACGCATGACGCACAACGCATAACGCATGACGCATAACGCATAACGCATAACGCATAACCCATAACGCAAATAACGCTTAACGCATAACGCATAACGCATAACGCATAACGCATAACGCATAACGCATAACGCATAACGCATAACGCATAACGCATAACGCATAACGCATAACGCATAACGCATAACGCATAACGCATAACGCATAACGCATAACGCATAACGCATAACGCATAACGCATAACGCATAACGCATAACGCATAACGCATAACGCATAACGCATAACGCATAACGCATAACGCATAACGCATAACGCATAACGCATAACGCATAACGCATAACGCATAACGCATAACGCATAACGCATAACGCATAACGCATAACGCATAACGCATAACGCATAACGCATAACGCATAACGCATAACGCATAACGCATAACGCATAACGCATAACGCATAACGCATAACGCATAACGCATAACGCATAACGCATAACGCATAACGCAAAACGCATAACGCATAACGCATAACGCATAACGCATAACGCATAACGCATAACGCATAACGCAGAACGCACGACGCACAACGCACAACGCACAACGCACAACGCACAACGCACAACACACAACGCACAACGCACAACGCATAACGCATAACGCATAACGCATAACGCATAACGCATAACGCATAACGCAAATAACGCATAACGCATAACGCATAACGCATAACGCATAACGCATAACGCATAACGCATAACGCATAACACATAACCCATAACGCAAATAACGCTTAACGCATAACGCATAACGCATAACGCATAACGCATAACGCATAACGCATAACGCATAACGCATAACGCATAACGCATAACGCATAACGCATAACGCATAACGCATAACGCATAACGCATAACGCATAACGCATAACGCATAACGCATAACGCATAACGCATAAAGCATAAGGCATAACGCATAACGCATAACGCATAACGCATAACGCATAACGCATAACGCATAACGCATAACGCATAACGCATAACGCATAACGCATAACGCATAACGCATAACGCATAACGCATAACGCATAACGCATAACGCATAACGCATAACGCATAACGCATAACGCATAACGCATAACGCATAACGCATAACGCATAACGCATAACGCATAACGCATAACGCATAACGCATAACGCATAACGCATAACGCATAACGCATAACGCATAACGCATAACGCATAACGCATAACGCATAACGCATAACGCATAACGCATAACGCATAACGCATAACGCATAACGCATAACGCATAACGCATAACGCATAACGCATAACGCATAACGCATAACGCATAACGCATAACGCATAACGCATAACGCATAACGCATAACGCATAACGCAAAACTCATAACGCATAACGCATAACGCATAACGCATAACGCATAACGCATAACGCATAACGCATAACGCATAACGCATAACGCATAACGCATAACGCATAACGCATAACGCATAACGCATAACGCATAACGCATAACGCATAACGCATAACGCATAACGCATAACGCATAACGCATAACGCATAACGCATAACGCATAACGCATAACGCATAACGCATAACGCATAACGCATAACGCATAACGCATAACGCATAACGCATAACGCATAACGCATAACGCATAACGCATAACGCATAACGCATAACGCATAACGCATAACGCATAACGCATAACGCATAACGCATAACGCATAACGCATAACGCATAACCCATAACGCAAATAACGCTTAACGCATAACGCATAACGCATAACGCATAACGCATAACGCATAACGCATAACGCATAACGCATAACGCATAACGCATAACGCATAACGCATAACGCATAACGCATAACGCATAACGCATAACGCATAACGCATAACGCATAACGCATAACGCATAACGCATAACGCATAACGCATAACGCATAACGCATAACGCATAACGCATAACGCATAACGCATAACGCATAACGCATAACGCATAACGCATAACGCATAACGCATAACGCATAACGCATAACGCATAACGCATAACGCAGAACGCATAACGCATAACGCATAACGCATAACGCATAACGCATAACGCATAACGCATAACGCATAACGCATTACGCATAACGCATTACGCATAACGCCTAAAGCATAACGCATAACGCATAACGCATAACGCAT
The DNA here is from genome assembly GCF_051020765.1 of Lasioglossum baleicum. Taxonomy (NCBI): domain Eukaryota; kingdom Metazoa; phylum Arthropoda; class Insecta; order Hymenoptera; family Halictidae; genus Lasioglossum; species Lasioglossum baleicum. The sequence goes on from NW_027469536.1 coordinate 56,824, forward strand.
AACGCATAACGCAAATAACGCATAACGCATAACGCATAACGCATAACGCATAACGCATAACGCATAACGCATAACGCCTAACAAATAACGCATAACGCATAACGCATAACGCATAACGCATAACGCATAACGCATAACGCATAACGCATAACGCATAACGCATAACGCATAACGCATAACGCATAACGCATAACGCATAACGCATAACGCATAACGCATAACGCATAACGCATAACGCATAACGCATAACGCATAACGCATATCGCATAACGCATAACGCATAACGCATAACGCATAACGCATAACGCATAACGCATAACGCATAACGCATAACGCATAACGCATAACGCATAACGCATAACGCATAACGCATAACGCATAACGCATAACGCATAACGCATAACGCATAACGCATTACGCTTAACGCATAACGCATAACGCATAACGCTTAACGCATAACGCATAACGCATAACGCAGAACGCACGACGCACAACGCACAACGCACAACGCACAACGCACAACGCACAACACACAACGCACAACGCACAACGCATAACGCATAACGCATAACGCATAACGCATAACGCATAACGCATAACGCATAACGCAAATAACGCATAACGCATAACGCATAACGCATAACGCATAACGCATAACGCATAACGCATAACGCATAACGCATAACCCATAACGCAAATAACGCTTAACGCATAACGCATAACGCATAACGCATAACGCATAACGCATAACGCATAACGCATAACGCATAACGCATAACGCATAACGCATAACGCATAACGCATAACGCATAACGCATAACGCATAACGCATAACGCATAACGCATAACGCATAACGCATAACGCATAACGCATAACGCATAACGCATAACGCATAACGCATAACGCATAACGCATAACGCATAACGCATAACGCATAACGCATAACGCATAACGCATAACGCATAACGCATAACGCATAACGCATAACGCATAACGCATAACGCATAACGCATAACGCATAACGCATAACGCATAAAGCATAACGCATAACGCATAACGCATAACGCATAACGCATAACGCATAACGCATAACGCATAACGCATAACGCATAACGCATAACGCATAACGCATAACGCATAACGCATAACGCATAACGCATAACGCATAACGCATAACGCATAACGCATAACGCATAACGCATATCGCATAACGCATAACGCATAACGCATAACGCATAACGCATAACGCATAACGCATAACGCATAACGCATAACGCATAACGCATAACGCATAACGCATAACGCATAACGCATAACGCATAACGCATAACGCATAACGCATAACGCATAACGCATAACGCATAACGCATAACGCATAACGCATAACGCATAACGCATAACGCATAACGCATAACGCATTACGCTTAACGCATAACGCATAACGCATAACGCTTAACGCATAACGCATAACGCATAACGCAGAACGCACGACGCACAACGCACAACGCACAACGCACAACGCACAACGCACAACACACAACGCACAACGCACAACGCATAACGCATAACGCATAACGCATAACGCATAACGCATAACGCAAATAACGCATAACGCATAACGCATAACGCATAACGCATAACGCATAACGCATAACGCATAACGCATAACGCATAACCCATAACGCATAACGCATAACGCATAACGCATAACGCATAACGCATAACGCATAACGCATAACGCATAACGCATAACGCATAACGCATAACGCATAACGCATAACGCATAACGCATAACGCACAACGCACAACGCACAACGCACAACGCACAACGCACAACGCACAACGCACAACGCACAACGCACAACGCACAACGCATAACGCATAACGCATAACGCATAACCCATAACGCATAACGCATAACGCATAACGCATAACGCATAACGCATAACGCATAACGCATAACGCATAACGCATAACGCATAACGCATAACGCATAACGCATAACGCATAACGCATAACGCATAACGCATGACGCACAACGCGTAACGCAAAACTCATAACGCATAACGCATAACGCATAACGCATAACGCATAACGCATAACGCATAACGCATAACGCATAACGCATAACGCATAACGCATAACGCATATGGCATAAGCATAACGCATAACGCATAACGCATAACGCATAACGCATAACGCATAACGCATAACGCATAACGCGTAACGCGTAACGCATAACGCATAACGCATAACGCATAACGCATAACGCGTAACGCGTAACGCGTAACGCGTAACACATAACGCATATCGCATAACGCATAACGCATAACGCATAACGCCTAACGCATAACGCATAACGCATAACGCATTACGCATAACGCCTAAAGCATAACGCATAACGCATAACGCATAACGCATAACGCATAACGCATAACGCATAACGCATAACGCATAACGCATAACGCATAACGCATAACGCATAACGCATAACGCATAACCCATAACGCAAATAACGCTTAACGCATAACGCATAACGCATAACGCATAACGCATAACGCATAACGCATAACGCATAACGCATAACGCATAACGCATAACGCATAACGCATAACGCATAACGCATAACGCATAACGCATGACGCACAACGCGTAACGCAAAACTCATAACGCATAACGCATAACGCATAACGCATAACGCATAACGCATAACGCATAACGCATAACGCGTAACGCGTAACGCATAACGCATAACGCATAACGCATAACGCGTAACGCGTAACGCGTAACGCGTAACACATAACGCATATCGCATAACGCATAACGCATAACGCATAACGCCTAACGCATAACGCATAACGCATAACGCATTACGCATAACGCCTAAAGCATAACGCATAACGCATAACGCATAACGCATAACGCATAACGCATAACGCATAACGCATAACGCATAACGCATAACGCATAACGCATAACGCATAACGCATATGGCATAAGCATAACGCATAACGCATAACGCATAACGCATAACGCATAACGCATAACGCATAACGCATAACGCATAACGCATAACGCGTAACGCGTAACGCATAACGCATAACGCATAACGCATAACGCATAACGCATAACGCATAACGCATGTCGCATGACGCACAACGCATAACGCATAACGCATAACGCATAACGCATAACGCATAACGCATAACGCATAACGCATTACGCATAACGCATAACGCATAACGCATAACGCATAAGGCATAAGCATAACGCATAATGCATAACGCATAACGCATAACGCAAAACGCGTAACGCATAAGGCATAAGCATAACGCATAATGCATAACGCATAACGCATAACGCATAACGCGTAACGCAAGACTCATAACGCATAACGCATAACGCATAACGCATATGGCATAACGCATAATGCAAAAGTCATAACGCATAACGCATAACGCATAACGCATAACGCATAACGCATAACCCATAACGCATAACGCATAACGCGTAACGGAAAACTCATAACGCATAACGCATAAAGCATAACGCATAACGCATAACGCATAACGCATAACGCATAACGTATAAACCATGAGGCATAACGCATAGCCCATAACGCATAACGCATAACGCATAACGCATAACGCATAACGCATAACGCATAACGCATAACGCATAACGCATAACGCATAACGCATAACGCATAACGCATAACGCATAACGCATAACGCATAACGCATAACGCATAACGCATAACGCATAACGCGTAACGCAAAACTCATAACGCATAACGCATAACGCATAACGCATAACGCATATGGCATAAGCATAACGCATAACGCATAACGCATAACGCATAACGCATAACGCATAACGCATAACGCATAACGCATAACGCATAACGCATAACGCATAACGCATAACGCATAACGCATAACGCATAACGCATAACGCATAACGCATAACGCATAACGCATAACGCATAACGCATAACGCATAACGCATAACGCATAACGCATAACGCATAACGCATAACGCATAACGCATAACGCATAACGCATAACGCATAACGCATAACGCATAACGCATAACGCATAACGCATAACGCATAACGCATAACGCATAACGCATAACGCATAACGCATAACGCATAACGCATAACGCATAACGCATAACGCATAACGCATAACGCATAACGCATAACGCATAACGCATAACGCATAACGCACAACGCACAACGCACAACGCACAACGCACAACGCACAACGCACAACGCACAACGCACAACGCACAACGCACAACGCATAACGCATATCGCATAACGCATAACGCATAACGCATAACGCATAACGCATAACGCATAACGCATAACGCATAACGCATAACGCATAACGCATAACGCATAACGCATAACGCATAACGCATAACGCATAACGCATAACGCATAACGCATAACGCATAACGCATAACGCATAACGCATAACGCATAACGCATGACGCACAACGCGTAACGCAAAACTCATAACGCATAACGCATAACGCATAACGCATAACGCATAACGCATAACGCATAACGCATAACGCATAACGCATATGGCATAAGCATAACGCATAACGCATAACGCATAACGCATAACGCATAACGCATAACGCATAACGCATAACGCATAACGCATAACGCATAACGCATAACGCATAACGCATAACGCGTAACGCGTAACGCATAACGCATAACGCATAACGCATAACGCGTAACGCGTAACGCGTAACGCGTAACACATAACGCATATCGCATAACGCATAACGCATAACGCATAACGCCTAACGCATAACGCATAACGCATAACGCATTACGCATAACGCCTAAAGCATAACGCATAACGCATAACGCATAACGCATAACGCATAACGCATAACGCATAACGCATAACGCATAACGCATAACGCATAACGCATAACGCATAACGCATAACGCATAACGCATAACGCATAACGCATAACGCATAACGCATAACGCATAACGCATAACGCATAACGCATAACGCATGTCGCATGACGCACAACGCATAACGCATAACGCATAACGCATAACGCATAACGCATAACGCATTACGCATAACGCATAACGCATAACGCATAAGGCATAAGCATAACGCATAATGCATAACGCATAACGCATAACGCATAACGCATAACGCGTAACGCATAAGGCATAAGCATAACGCATAATGCATAACGCATAACGCATAACGCATAACGCGTAACGCAAGACTCATAACGCATAACGCATAACGCATAACGCATATGGCATAACGCATAATGCAAAAGTCATAACGCATAACGCATAACGCATAACGCATAACGCGTAACGGAAAACTCATAACGCATAACGCATAACGCATAACGCATAACGTATAAACCATTAGGCATAACGCATAGCCCATAACGCATAACGCATAACGCATAACGCATAACGCATAACGCATAACGCATAACGCATAACGCATAAGGCATAACGCATAACGCATAACGCATAACGCATAACGCATAACGCATAACGCATAACGCATAACGCAAATGCATAACGCATAACGCATAACGCATAAGGCATAAGCATAACGCATAACGCATAACGCATAACGCATAACGCATAATGCATAACGCATAACGCGTAACGCAAAACTCATAACGCATAACGCATAACGCATAACGCATAACGCATAACGCATAACGCATAACGCATAACGCATAACGCATAACGCATATGGCATAAGCATAACGCATAACGCATAACGCATAACGCATAACGCATAACGCATAACGCATAACGCATAACGCATAACGCATAACGCGTAACGCAAAACTCATAACGCGTAACGCATAACGCATAACGCATAACGCATAACGCATATGGCATAAGCATAACGCATAACGCATAACGCATAACGCATAACGCATAACGCATAACGCATAACGCATAACGCATAACGCATAACGCATAACGCATAACGCATAACGCATAACGCATAACGCATAACGCATAACGCATAACGCATAACGCATAACGCATAACGCATAACGCATAACGCATAACGCATAACGCATAACGCATAACGCATAACGCATAACGCATAACGCATAACGCATAACGCATAACGCATAACGCATGTCGCATGACGCACAACGCATAACGCATAACGCATAACGCATAACGCATAACGCATAACGCATTACGCATAACGCATAACGCATAACGCATAAGGCATAAGCATAACGCATAATGCATAACGCATAACGCATAACGCATAACGCGTAACGCATAAGGCATAAGCATAACGCATAATGCATAACGCATAACGCATAACGCATAACGCGTAACGCAAGACTCATAACGCATAACGCATAACGCATAACGCATATGGCATAACGCATAATGCAAAAGTCATAACGCATAACGCATAACGCATAACGCATAACCCATAACGCATAACGCATAACGCGTAACGGAAAACTCATAACGCATAACGCATAACGCATAACGCATAACGCATAACGCATAACGCATAACGCATAACGCATAACGCATAACGCATAACGCATAACGCATAACGCATAACGCATAACGCATAACGCATAACGCATAACGCATAACGCATAACGCATAACGCATAACGCATATCGCATAACGCATAACGCATAACGCATAACGCATAACGCATAACGCATAACGCATAACGCATAACGCATAACGCATAACGCATAACGCATAACGCATAACGCATTACGCATAACGCATAACGCATAACGCATAAGGCATAAGCATAACGCATAATGCATAACGCATAACGCATAACGCATAACGCGTAACGCATAAGGCATAAGCATAACGCATAATGCATAACGCATAACGCATAACGCATAACGCGTAACGCAAGACTCATAACGCATAACGCATAACGCATAACGCATATGGCATAACGCATAATGCAAAAGTCATAACGCATAACGCATAACGCATAACGCATAACCCATAACGCATAACGCATAACGCGTAACGGAAAACTCATAACGCATAACGCATAACGCATAACGCATAACGCATAACGCATAACGCATAACGCATAACGCATAACGCATAACGTATAAACCATGAGGCATAACGCATAGCCCATAACGCATAACGCATAATGCAAAAGTCATAACGCATAACGCATAACGGATAACGCATAACGCATAACGCATAACGCATAACGCATAACGCATAACGCATAACGCATAACGCATAACGCATAACGCATAACGCATAACGCATAACGCATAACGCATAACGCATAACGCATAACGCATAACGCATAACGCATAACGCATAACGCATAACGCATAACGCATAACGCATAACGCATAACGCATAACGCATAACGCATAACGCATAACGCATAACGCATAACGCATAACGCATAACGCATAACGCATAACGCATAACGCATAAGGCATAAGCATAACGCATAACGCATAACGCATAACGCATAACGCATAACGCATAACGCATAACGCGTAACGCAAAACTCATAACGCATAACGCATAACGCATAACGCATAACGCATAACGCATAACGCATAACGCATATGGCATAAGCATAACGCATAACGCATAACGCATAACGCATAACGCATAACGCATAACGCATAACGCATAACGCATAACGCATAACGCATAACGCATAACGCATAACGCATAACGCATAACGCATAACGCATAACGCATAACGCATAACGCATAACGCATAACGCATAACGCATAACGCATAACGCATAACGCATAACGCATAACGCATAACGCATAACGCATAACGCATAACGCATAACGCATAACGCATAACGCATAACGCATAACGCATAACGCATAACGCATAACGCATAACGCATAACGCATAACGCATAACGCATAACGCATAACGCATAACGCATAACGCATAACGCATAACGCATAACGCATAACGCATAACGCATAACGCATAACGCATAACGCATAACGCATAACGCATAATGCATAACGCATAACGCATAACGCATAAGGCATAAGCATAACGCATAACGCATAACGCATAACGCATAACGCATAACGCATAACGCATAACGCGTAACGCAAAACTCATAACGCATAACGCATAAAGCATTACGCATAACGCATAACGCATAACGCATATGGCATAAGCATAACGCATAACGCATAACGCATAACGCATAACGCATAACGCATAACGCATAACGCATTACGCATAACGCATAACGCATAACGCATAAGGCATAAGCATAACGCATAATGCATAACGCATAACGCGTAACGCATAAGGCATAAGCATAACGCATAATGCATAACGCATAACGCATAACGCATAACGCATAACGCGTAACGCAAGACTCATAACGCATAACGCATAACGCATAACGCATAACGCATAACGCATATGGCATAACGCATAATGCAAAAGTCATAACGCATAACGCATAACGCATAACGCATAACGCATAACGCATAACGCATAACGCATAACGCGTAACGCAAAACTCATAACGCATAACGCATAACGCATAACGCATAACGCATAACGCATAACGCATAACGCATAACGCATAACGCATAACGCATAACGCATAACGCATAACGCATAACGCATAACGCATAACGCATAACGCATAACGTATAACGCATAACGCATAACGCATAACGCATAACGCATAACGCATAACGCATAACGCATAACGCATAACGCATAACGCATAACGCATAACGCATAACGCATAACGCATAACGCATAACGCATAACGCATAACGCATAACGCATAACGCATAACGCATAACGCATAACGCATAACGCATAACGCATAACGCATAACGCATAACGCATAACGCATAACGCATAACGCATAACGCATAACGCATAACGCATAACGCATAACGCATAACGCATAACGCATAACGCATAACGCATAACGCATAACGCATAACGCATTACGCATAACGCATAACGCATAACGCATAACGCATAACGCATAACGCATAACGCATAACGCATAACGCATAACGCATAACGCATAACGCATAACGCATAACGCATAACGCATAACGCATTACGCATAACGCCTAAAGCATAACGCATAACGCATAACGCATAACGCATAACGCATAACGCATAACGCATAACGCATAACGCATAACGCATAACGCATAACGCATAACGCATAACGCATAACGCATAACGCATAACGCATAACGCATAACGCATAACGCATAACGCATAACGCATAACGCATAACGCATAACGCATAACGCATAACGCATAACGCATAACGCATAACGCATAACGCATAACGCATAACGCATAACGCATAACGCATAACGCATAACGCATAACGCATAACGCATAACGCATAACGCATAACGCATAACGCATAACGCATAACGCATAACGCATAACGCATAACGCATAACGCATAACGCATAACGCATAACGCATAACGCATAACGCATAACGCATAACGCATTACGCATAACGCATAACGCATAACGCATAACGCATAACGCATAACGCATAACGCATAACGCATAACGCATAACGCATAACGCTTAACGCATAACGCATAACGCATAACGCATAACGCATAACGCATAACGCATAACGCATAACGCATAACGCATAACGCATAACGCATAACGCATAACGCATAACGCATAACGAATAACGCATAACGCATAACGCATAACGCATAACGCATAACGCATAACGCATAACGCATAACGCATAACGCATAACGCATAACGCATAACGCATAACGCAGAACGCATAACGCACAACGCACAACGCACAACGCACAACGCACAACGCACAACGCACAACGCACAACGCACAACGCACAACGCACAACGCACAACGCACAACGCACAACGCACAACGCACAACGCAGAACGCATAACGCATAACGCATAACGCATAACGCATAACGCATAACGCATAACGCATAACGCATAACGCATAACGCATAACGCATAACGCATAACGCATAACGCATAACGCATAACGCATAACGCATAACGCATAACGCATAACGCATAACGCATAACGCATAACGCATAACGCATAACGCATAACGCATAACGCATAACGCATAACGCATAACGCATAACGCATAACGCATAACGCATTACGCATAACGCATAACGCATAACGCATAACGCATAACGCATAACGCATAACGCATAACGCATAACGCATAACGCCTAACGCATAACGCATAACGCATAACGCATTACGCATAACGCCTAAAGCATAACGCATAACGCATAACGCATAACGCATAACGCATAACGCATAACGCATAACGCATAACGCATAACGCATAACGCATAACGCATAACGCATAACGCATAACGCATAACGCATAACGCATAACGCATAACGCATAACGCATAACGCATAACGCATAACGCATAACGCATAACGCATAACGCATAACGCATAACGCATAACGCATAACGCATAACGCATAACGCATTACGCATAACGCCTAAAGCATAACGCATAACGCATAACGCATAACGCATAACGCATAACGCATAACGCATAACGCTTAACGCATAACGCATAACGCATAACGCATAACGCATAACGCATAACGCATAACGCATAACGCATAACGCATAACGCATAACGCATAACGCATAACGCATAACGCATAACGAATAACGCATAACGCATAACGCATAACGCATAACGCATAACGCATAACGCATAACGCATAACGCATAACGCATAACGCATAACGCATAACGCATAACGCAGAACGCATAACGCACAACGCACAACGCACAACGCACAACGCACAACGCACAACGCACAACGCACAACGCACAACGCACAACGCACAACGCACAACGCACAACGCACAACGCACAACGCACAACGCAGAACGCATAACGCATAACGCATAACGCATAACGCATAACGCATAACGCATAACGCATAACGCATAACGCATAACGCATAACGCATAACGCATAACGCATAACGCATAACGCATAACGCATAACGCATAACGCATAACGCATAACGCATAACGCATAACGCATAACGCATAACGCATAACGCATAACGCATAACGCATAACGCATAACGCATAACGCATAACGCATAACGCATAACGCATAACGCATAACGCATAACGCATAACGCATAACGCATAACGCATAACGCATAACGCATAACGCATAACGCATAACGCATAACGCATAACGCATAACGCATAACGCATAACGCATAACGCATAACGCATAACGCATAACGCATAACGCATAACGCATAACGCATAACGCATAACGCATAACGCATAACGCATAACGCATAACGCATAACGCATAACGCATAACGCATAACGCATAACGCATAACGCATAACGCATAACGCATAACGCATAACGCATAACGCATAACGCATAACGCATAACGCATAACGCATAACGCATAACGCATAACGCATAACGCATAACGCATAACGCATAACGCATAACGCATAACGCATAACGCATTACGCATAACGCATAACGCATAACGCATAACGCATAACGCATAACGCATAACGCATAACGCATAACGCATAACGCATAACGCATAACGCATAACGCATAACGCATAACGCATAACGCATTACGCATAACGCCTAAAGCATAACGCATAACGCATAACGCATAACGCATAACGCATAACGCATAACGCATAACGCATAACGCATAACGCATAACGCATAACGCATAACGCATAACGCATAACGCATAACGCATAACGCATAACGCATAACGCATAACGCATAACGCATAACGCATAACGCATAACGCATAACGCATAACGCATAACGCATAACGCATAACGCATAACGCATAACGCATAACGCATAACGCATAACGCATAACGCATAACGCATAACGCATAACGCATAACGCATAACGCATAACGCATAACGCATAACGCATAACGCATAACGCATAACGCATAACGCATAACGCATAACGCATAACGCATAACGCATAACGCATAACGCATAACGCATAACGCATAACGCATAACGCATAACGCATAACGCATTACGCATAACGCATAACGCATAACGCATAACGCATAACGCATAACGCATAACGCATAACGCATAACGCATAACGCATAACGCTTAACGCATAACGCATAACGCATAACGCATAACGCATAACGCATAACGCATAACGCATAACGCATAAGGCATAAGCATAACGCATAATGCATAACGCATAACGCATAACGCATAACGCGTAACGCATAAGGCATAAGCATAACGCATAATGCATAACGCATAACGCATAACGCATAACGCGTAACGCAAGACTCATAACGCATAACGCATAACGCATAACGCATATGGCATAACGCATAATGCAAAAGTCATAACGCATAACGCATAACGCATAACGCATAACCCATAACGCATAACGCATAACGCGTAACGGAAAACTCATAACGCATAACGCATAACGCATAACGCATAACGCATAACGCATAACGCATAACGCATAACGCATAACGCATAACGTATAAACCATGAGGCATAACGCATAGCCCATAACGCATAACGCATAATGCAAAAGTCATAACGCATAACGCATAACGGATAACGCATAACGCATAACGCATAACGCATAACGCATAACGCATAACGCATAACGCATAACGCATAACGCATAACGCATAACGCATAACGCATAACGCATAACGCATAACGCATAACGCATAACGCATAACGCATAACGCATAACGCATAACGCATAACGCATAACGCATAACGCATAACGCATAACGCATAACGCATAACGCATAACGCATAACGCATAACGCATAACGCATAAGGCATAAGCATAACGCATAACGCATAACGCATAACGCATAACGCATAACGCATAACGCATAACGCGTAACGCAAAACTCATAACGCATAACGCATAACGCATAACGCATAACGCATAACGCATAACGCATATGGCATAAGCATAACGCATAACGCATAACGCATAACGCATAACGCATAACGCATAACGCATAACGCATAACGCATAACGCATAACGCATAACGCATAACGCATAACGCATAACGCATAACGCATAACGCATAACGCATAACGCATAACGCATAACGCATAACGCATAACGCATAACGCATAACGCATAACGCATAACGCATAACGCATAACGCATAACGCATAACGCATAACGCATAACGCATAACGCATAACGCATAACGCATAACGCATAACGCATAACGCATAACGCATAACGCATAACGCATAACGCATAACGCATAACGCATAACGCATAACGCATAACGCATAACGCATAACGCATAACGCATAACGCATAACGCATAACGCATAACGCATAACGCATAACGCATAACGCATAACGCATAACGCATAACGCATAACGCATAACGCATAACGCATAACGCATAACGCATAACGCATAACGCATAACGCATAACGCATAACGCATAACGCATAATGCATAACGCATAACGCATAACGCATAAGGCATAAGCATAACGCATAACGCATAACGCATAACGCATAACGCATAACGCATAACGCATAACGCGTAACGCAAAACTCATAACGCATAACGCATAAAGCATTACGCATAACGCATAACGCATAACGCATATGGCATAAGCATAACGCATAACGCATAACGCATAACGCATAACGCATAACGCATAACGCATAACGCATTACGCATAACGCATAACGCATAACGCATAAGGCATAAGCATAACGCATAATGCATAACGCATAACGCATAACGCATAACGCGTAACGCATAAGGCATAAGCATAACGCATAATGCATAACGCATAACGCATAACGCATAACGCATAACGCGTAACGCAAGACTCATAACGCATAACGCATAACGCATAACGCATAACGCATAACGCATATGGCATAACGCATAATGCAAAAGTCATAACGCATAACGCATAACGCATAACGCATAACGCATAACGCATAACGCATAACGCATAACGCGTAACGCAAAACTCATAACGCATAACGCATAACGCATAACGCATAACGCATAACGCATAACGCATAACGCATAACGCATAACGCATAACGCATAACGCATAACGCATAACGCATAACGCATAACGCATAACGCATAACGCATAACGCATAACGCATAACGCATAACGCATAACGCATAACGCATAACGCATAACGCATAACGCATAACGCATAACGCATAACGCATAACGCATAACGCATAACGCATAACGCATAACGCATAACGCATAACGCATAACGCATAACGCATAACGCATAACGCATAACGCATAACGCATAACGCATAACGCATAACGCATAACGCATAACGCATAACGCATAACGCATAACGCATAACGCATAACGCATAACGCATAACGCATAACGCATAACGCATAACGCATAACGCATTACGCATAACGCATAACGCATAACGCATAACGCATAACGCATTACGCATAACGCATAACGCATAACGCATAAGGCATAAGCATAACGCATAATGCATAACGCATAACGCATAACGCATAACGCGTAACGCATAAGGCATAAGCATAACGCATAATGCATAACGCATAACGCATAACGCATAACGCATAACGCGTAACGCAAGACTCATAACGCATAACGCATAACGCATAACGCATAACGCATAACGCATAACGCATATGGCATAACGCATAATGCAAAAGTCATAACGCATAACGCATAACGCATAACGCATAACGCATAACGCATAACGCATAACGCGTAACGCAAAACTCATAACGCATAACGCATAACGCATAACGCATAACGCATAACGCATAACGCATAACGCATAACGCATAACGCATAACGCATAACGCATAACGCATAACGCATAACGCATAACGCATAACGCATAACGCATAACGTATAACGCATAACGCATAACGCATAACGCATAACGCATAACGCATAACGCATAACGCATAACGCATAACGCATAACGCATAACGCATAACGCATAACGCATAACGCATAACGCATAACGCATAACGCATAACGCATAACGCATAACGCATAACGCATAACGCATAACGCATAACGCATAACGCATAACGCATAACGCATAACGCATAACGCATAACGCATAACGCATAACGCATAACGCATAACGCATAACGCATAACGCATAACGCATAACGCATAACGCATAACGCATTACGCATAACGCACAACGCACAACGCACAACGCACAACGCACAACGCACAACGCACAACGCACAACGCACAACGCACAACGCACAACGCACAACGCACAACGCACAACGCACAACGCATAACGCATAACGCATAACGCATAACGCATAAAGCAAAAGTCATAACGCATAACGCATAACGCATAACGCATAACGCATAACGCATAACGCATAACGCATAACGCATAACGCATAACGCATAACGCATAACGCATAACGCATAACGCATAACGCATAACGCATAACGCATAACGCATTACGCATAACGCATAACGCATAACGCATAACGCATAACGCATAACGCATAACGCATAACGCATAACGCATAACGCATAACGCATAACGCATAACGCATAACGCATAACGCATAACGCATAACGCATAACGCATAACGCATAACGCATAACGCATAACGCATAACGCATAACGCATAACGCATAACGCATAACGCATAACGCATAACGCATAACGCATAACGCATAACGCATAACGCATAACGCATAACGCATAACGCATAACGCATAACGCATAACGCAGAACGCATAACGCACAACGCACAACGCACAACGCACAACGCACAACGCACAACGCACAACGCACAACGCACAACGCACAACGCACAACGCACAACGCACAACGCACAACGCACAACGCACAACGCATAACGCATAACGCATAACGCATAACGCATAACGCATAACGCATAACGCATAACGCATAACGCATAACGCATAACGCATAACGCATAACGCATAACGCATAACGCATAACGCATAACGCATAACGCATAACGCATAACGCATAACGCATAACGCATAACGCATAACGCATAACGCATTACGCATAACGCATAACGCATAACGCATAACGCATAACGCATAACGCATAACGCATAACGCATAACGCATAACGCATAACGCATAACGCCTAACGCATAACGCATAACGCATAACGCATAACGCATTACGCATAACGCCTAAAGCATAACGCATAACGCATAACGCATAACGCATAACGCATAACGCATAACGCATAACGCATAACGCATAACGCATAACGCATAACGCATAACGCATAACGCATAACGCATAACGCATAACGCATAACGCATAACGCATAACGCATAACGCATAACGCATAACGCATAACGCATAACGCATAACGCATAACGCATAACGCATAACGCATAACGCATAACGCATAACGCATAACGCATAACGCATAACGCATAACGCATAACGCATAACGCATAACGCATAACGCATAACGCATAACGCATAACGCATAACGCATAACGCATAACGCATAACGCATAACGCATAACGCATAACGCATAACGCATAACGCATAACGCATAACGCATAACGCATAACGCATAACGCATAACGCATAACGCATAACGCATAACGCATAACGCATAACGCATAACGCATAACGCATAACGCATAACGCATAACGCATAACGCATAACGCATAACGCATAACGCATAACGCATAACGCATAACGCATAACGCATAACGCATAACGCATAACGCATAACGCATAACGCATAACGCATAACGCATAACGCATAACGCATAACGCATTACGCATAACGCATAACGCATAACGCATAACGCATAACGCATAACGCATAACGCATAACGCATAACGCATAACGCATAACGCATAACGCATAACGCATAACGCATAACGCATAACGCATAACGCATAACGCATAACGCATAACGCATAACGCATAACGCATAACGCATAACGCATAACGCATAACGCATAACGCATAACGCATAACGCATAACGCATAACGCATAACGCATAACGCATAACGCATAACGCATAACGCATAACGCAGAACGCATAACGCACAACGCACAACGCACAACGCACAACGCACAACGCACAACGCACAACGCACAACGCACAACGCACAACGCACAACGCACAACGCACAACGCACAACGCACAACGCATAACGCATAACGCATAACGCATAACGCATAAAGCAAAAGTCATAACGCATAACGCATAACGCATAACGCATAACGCATAACGCATAACGCATAACGCATAACGCATAACGCATAACGCATAACGCATAACGCATAACGCATAACGCATAACGCATAACGCATAACGCATAACGCATAACGCATAACGCATAACGCATAACGCATAACGCATAACGCATAACGCATAACGCATAACGCATAACGCATAACGCATAACGCATAACGCATAATGCATAACGCATAACGCATAACGCATAACGCATAACGCATAACGCATAACGCATAACGCATAACGCATAACGCATAACGCATAACGCATAACGCATAACGCATAACGCATAACGCATAACGCATAACGCATAACGCATAACGCATAACGCATGACGCACAACGCGTAACGCAAAACTCATAACGCATAACGCATAACGCATAACGCATAACGCATAACGCATAACGCATAACGCATAACGCATAACGCATAACGCATAACGCATAACGTATAACGCATAACGCATAACGCATAACGCATAACGCATAACGCATAACGCATAACGCATAACGCATAACGCATAACGCATAACGCATAACGCATAACGCATAACGCATAACGCATAACGCATAACGCATAACGCATAACGCATAACGCATAACGCATAACGCATAACGCATAACGCATAACGCATAACGCATAACGCATAACGCATAACGCATAACGCATAACGCATAACGCATAACGCATAACGCATAACGCATAACGCATAACGCATAACGCATAACGCATAACGCATAACGCATAACGCATAACGCATTACGCATAACGCATAACGCATAACGCATAACGCATAACGCATAACGCATAACGCATAACGCATAACGCATAACGCCTAACGCATAACGCATAACGCATAACGCATTACGCATAACGCCTAAAGCATAACGCATAACGCATAACGCATAACGCATAACGCATAACGCATAACGCATAACGCATAACGCATAACGCATAACGCATAACGCATAACGCATAACGCATAACGCATAACGCATAACGCATAACGCATGACGCATAACGCATAACGCATAACGCATAACGCATAACGCATAACGCATAACGCATAACGCATAACGCATAACGCATAACGCATAACGCATAACGCATAACGCATAACGCATAACGCATAACGCATAACGCATAACGCATAACGCATAACGCATAACGCATAACGCATAACGCATAACGCATAACGCATAACGCATAACGCATTACGCATAACGCATAACGCATAACGCATAACGCATAACGCATAACGCATAACGCATAACGCATAACGCATAACGCATAACGCATAACGCATAACGCATAACGCATAACGCATAACGCATAACGCATAACGCATAACGCATAACGCATAACGCATAACGCATAACGCATAACGCATAACGCATAACGCATAACGCATAACGCATAACGCATAACGCATAACGCATAACGCATAACGCATAACGCATAACGCAGAACGCATAACGCACAACGCACAACGCACAACGCACAACGCACAACGCACAACGCACAACGCACAACGCACAACGCACAACGCACAACGCACAACGCACAACGCACAACGCACAACGCACAACGCATAACGCATAACGCATAACGCATAACGCATAAAGCAAAAGTCATAACGCATAACGCATAACGCATAACGCATAACGCATAACGCATAACGCACAACGCACAACGCACAACGCACAACGCACAACGCACAACGCACAACGCACAACGCACAACGCACAACGCACAACGCACAACGCACAACGCACAACGCACAACGCACAACGCATAACGCATAACGCATAACGCATAACGCATAACGCATAACGCATAACGCATAACGCATAACGCATAACGCATAACGCATAACGCAGAACGCATAACGCACAACGCACAACGCACAACGCACAACGCACAACGCACAACGCACAACGCACAACGCACAACGCACAACGCACAACGCACAACGCACAACGCACAACGCACAACGCATAACGCATAACGCATAACGCATAACGCATAAAGCAAAAGTCATAACGCATAACGCATAACGCATAACGCATAACGCATAACGCATAACGCATAACGCATAACGCATAACGCATAACGCATAACGCATAACGCATAACGCATAACGCATAACGCATAACGCATAACGCATAACGCATAACGCATAACGCATAACGCATAACGCATAACGCATAACGCATAACGCATAACGCATAACGCATAACGCATAACGCATAACGCATAACGCATAACGCATAACGCATAACGCATAACGCATAACGCATAACGCATAACGCATAACGCATAACGCATGACGCACAACGCGTAACGCAAAACTCATAACGCATAACGCATAACGCATAACGCATAACGCATAACGCATAACGCATAACGCATAACGCATAACGCATAACGCATATGGCATAAGCATAACGCATAACGCATAACGCATAACGCATAACGCATAACGCATAACGCATAACGCATAACGCATAACGCATAACGCATAACGCATAACGCGTAACGCGTAACGCATAACGCATAACGCATAACGCATAACGCGTAACGCGTAACACATAACGCATATCGCATAACGCATAACGCATAACGCATAACGCCTAACGCATAACGCATAACGCATAACGCATTACGCATAACGCCTAAAGCATAACGCATAACGCATAACGCATAACGCATAACGCATAACGCATAACGCATAACGCATAACGCATAACGCATAACGCATAACGCATAACGCATAACGCATAACGCATAACGCATAACGCATAACGCATAACGCATAACGCATAACGCATAACGCATAACGCATAACGCATAACGCATAACGCATAACGCATGTCGCATGACGCACAACGCATAACGCATAACGCATAACGCATAACGCATAACGCATAACGCATAACGCATTACGCATAACGCATAACGCATAACGCATAAGGCATAAGCATAACGCATAATGCATAACGCATAACGCATAACGCATAACGCGTAACGCATAAGGCATAAGCATAACGCATAATGCATAACGCATAACGCATAACGCATAACGCGTAACGCAAGACTCATAACGCATAACGCATAACGCATAACGCATATGGCATAACGCATAATGCAAAAGTCATAACGCATAACGCATAACGCATAACGCATAACGCATAACCCATAACGCATAACGCATAACGCGTAACGGAAAACTCATAACGCATAACGCATAAAGCATAACGCATAACGCATAACGCATAACGCATAACGCATAACGCATAACGCATAACGTATAAACCATGAGGCATAACGCATAGCCCATAACGCATAACGCATAACGCATAACGCATAACGCATAACGCATAACGCATAACGCATAACGCATAACGCATAACGCAGAACGCACAACGCACAACGCACAACGCACAACGCACAACGCACAACGCACAACGCACAACGCACAACGCATAACGCATAACGGATAACGCATAACGCAAAACGCATAACGCAAATAACGCATAACGCATAACGCATAACGCATAACGCATAACGCATAACGCATAACGCATAACGCATAACGCATAACGCATAACGCATAACGCATAACGCATAACGCATAACGCATAACGCATAACGCATAACGCATAACGCATAACGCATAACGCATAACGCGTAACGCAAAACTCATAACGCATAACGCATAACGCATAACGCATAACGCATAACGCATAACGTATAAACCATAAGGCATAACGCATAGCCCATAACGCATAACGCATAACGCATAACGCATAACGCATAATGAAAAGTCATAACGCATAACGCATAACGCATAACGCAAAACGCATAACGCATAACGCATAACGCATAACGCATAACGCATAACGCATAACGCATAACGCATAACGCATAACGCATAACGCATAACGCATAACGCATAACGCATAACGCATAACGCATAACGCATAACGCATAACGCATAACGCATAACGCATAACGCATAACGCATAACGCATAACGCATAACGCATAACGCATAACGCATAACGCATAACGCATAACGCATAACGCATAACGCATAACGCATAACGCATAACGCATAACGCATAACGCATAACGCATAACGCATAACGCATAACGCATAACGCATAACGCATAACGCATAACGCATAACGCATAACGCATAACGCATAACGCATAACGCATAACGCATAACGCATAACGCATAACGCATAACGCATAACGCGTAACGCAAAACTCATAACGCATAACGCATAACGCATAACGCATAACGCATAACGCATAACGCATAACGCATAACGCATAACGCATAACGCATAACGCATAACGCATAACGCATAACGCATAACGCATAACGCATAACGCATAACGCATAACGCATAACGCAGAACGCATAACGCACAACGCACAACGCACAACGCACAACGCACAACGCACAACGCACAACGCACAACGCACAACGCACAACGCACAACGCACAACGCACAACGCACAACGCACAACGCACAACGCATAACGCATAACGCATAACGCATAACGCATAAAGCAAAAGTCATAACGCATAACGCATAACGCATAACGCATAACGCATAACGCATAACGCATAACGCATAACGCATAACGCATAACGCATAACGCATAACGCATAACGCATAACGCATAACGCATAACGCATAACGCATAACGCATAACGCATAACGCATAACGCATAACGCATAACGCATAACGCATAACGCATAACGCATAACGCATAACGCATAACGCATAACGCATAACGCATAACGCATAACGCATAACGCATAACGCATAACGCATAACGCATAACGCATAACGCATAACGCATAACGCATAACGCATAACGCATAACGCATAACGCATAACGCATAACGCATAACGCATAACGCATAACGCATAACGCATGACGCACAACGCGTAACGCAAAACTCATAACGCATAACGCATAACGCATAACGCATAACGCATAACGCATAACGCATAACGCATAACGCATAACGCATAACGCATATGGCATAAGCATAACGCATAACGCATAACGCATAACGCATAACGCATAACGCATAACGCATAACGCATAACGCATAACGCATAACGCATAACGCATAACGCATAACGCATAACGCGTAACGCGTAACGCATAACGCATAACGCATAACGCATAACGCGTAACGCGTAACACATAACGCATATCGCATAACGCATAACGCATAACGCATAACGCCTAACGCATAACGCATAACGCATAACGCATTACGCATAACGCCTAAAGCATAACGCATAACGCATAACGCATAACGCATAACGCATAACGCATAACGCATAACGCATAACGCATAACGCATAACGCATAACGCATAACGCATAACGCATAACGCATAACGCATAACGCATAACGCATAACGCATAACGCATAACGCATAACGCATAACGCATGTCGCATGACGCACAACGCATAACGCATAACGCATAACGCATAACGCATAACGCATAACGCATAACGCATTACGCATAACGCATAACGCATAACGCATAAGGCATAAGCATAACGCATAATGCATAACGCATAACGCATAACGCATAACGCGTAACGCATAAGGCATAAGCATAACGCATAATGCATAACGCATAACGCATAACGCATAACGCGTAACGCAAGACTCATAACGCATAACGCATAACGCATAACGCATATGGCATAACGCATAATGCAAAAGTCATAACGCATAACGCATAACGCATAACGCATAACGCATAACCCATAACGCATAACGCATAACGCGTAACGGAAAACTCATAACGCATAACGCATAAAGCATAACGCATAACGCATAACGCATAACGCATAACGCATAACGCATAACGTATAAACCATGAGGCATAACGCATAGCCCATAACGCATAACGCATAACGCATAACGCATAACGCATAACGCATAACGCATAACGCATAACGCATAACGCAGAACGCACAACGCACAACGCACAACGCACAACGCACAACGCACAACGCACAACGCACAACGCATAACGCATAACGGATAACGCATAACGCAAAACGCATAACGCAAATAACGCATAACGCATAACGCATAACGCATAACGCATAACGCATAACGCATAACGCATAACGCATAACGCATAACGCATAACGCATAACGCATAACGCATAACGCATAACGCATAACGCATAACGCATAACGCATAACGCATAACGCATAACGCATAACGCATAACGCATAACGCATAACGCATAACGCATAACGCGTAACGCAAAACTCATAACGCATAACGCATAACGCATAACGCATAACGCATAACGCATAACGTATAAACCATAAGGCATAACGCATAGCCCATAACGCATAACGCATAACGCATAACGCATAACGCATAATGAAAAGTCATAACGCATAACGCATAACGCATAACGCAAAACGCATAACGCATAACGCATAACGCATAACGCATAACGCATAACGCATAACGCATAACGCATAACGCATAACGCATAACGCATAACGCATAACGCATAACGCATAACGCATAACGCATAACGCATAACGCATAACGCATAACGCATAACGCATAACGCATAACGCATAACGCATAACGCATAACGCATAACGCATAACGCATAACGCATAACGCATGACGCACAACGCGTAACGCAAAACTCATAACGCATAACGCATAACGCATAACGCATAACGCATAACGCATAACGCATAACGCATAACGCATAACGCATAACGCATAACGCATATGGCATAAGCATAACGCATAACGCATAACGCATAACGCATAACGCATAACGCATAACGCATAACGCATAACGCATAACGCATAACGCATAACGCATAACGCATAACGCGTAACGCGTAACGCATAACGCATAACGCATAACGCATAACGCGTAACGCGTAACACATAACGCATATCGCATAACGCATAACGCATAACGCATAACGCCTAACGCATAACGCATAACGCATAACGCATTACGCATAACGCCTAAAGCATAACGCATAACGCATAACGCATAACGCATAACGCATAACGCATAACGCATAACGCATAACGCATAACGCATAACGCATAACGCATAACGCATAACGCATAACGCATAACGCATAACGCATAACGCATAACGCATAACGCATAACGCATAACGCATAACGCATAACGCATAACGCATAACGCATGTCGCATGACGCACAACGCATAACGCATAACGCATAACGCATAACGCATAACGCATAACGCATAACGCATTACGCATAACGCATAACGCATAACGCATAAGGCATAAGCATAACGCATAATGCATAACGCATAACGCATAACGCATAACGCGTAACGCATAAGGCATAAGCATAACGCATAATGCATAACGCATAACGCATAACGCATAACGCGTAACGCAAGACTCATAACGCATAACGCATAACGCATAACGCATATGGCATAACGCATAATGCAAAAGTCATAACGCATAACGCATAACGCATAACGCATAACGCATAACCCATAACGCATAACGCATAACGCGTAACGGAAAACTCATAACGCATAACGCATAAAGCATAACGCATAACGCATAACGCATAACGCATAACGCATAACGCATAACGTATAAACCATGAGGCATAACGCATAGCCCATAACGCATAACGCATAACGCATAACGCATAACGCATAACGCATAACGCATAACGCATAACGCATAACGCAGAACGCACAACGCACAACGCACAACGCACAACGCACAACGCACAACGCACAACGCACAACGCATAACGCATAACGGATAACGCATAACGCAAAACGCATAACGCAAATAACGCATAACGCATAACGCATAACGCATAACGCATAACGCATAACGCATAACGCATAACGCATAACGCATAACGCATAACGCATAACGCATAACGCATAACGCATAACGCATAACGCATAACGCATAACGCATAACGCATAACGCATAACGCATAACGCATAACGCATAACGCATAACGCATAACGCGTAACGCAAAACTCATAACGCATAACGCATAACGCATAACGCATAACGCATAACGCATAACGTATAAACCATAAGGCATAACGCATAGCCCATAACGCATAACGCATAACGCATAACGCATAACGCATAATGAAAAGTCATAACGCATAACGCATAACGCATAACGCAAAACGCATAACGCATAACGCATAACGCATAACGCATAACGCATAACGCATAACGCATAACGCATAACGCATAACGCATAACGCATAACGCATAACGCATAACGCATAACGCATAACGCATAACGCATAACGCATAACGCATAACGCATAACGCATAACGCATAACGCATAACGCATAACGCATAACGCATAACGCATAACGCATAACGCATAACGCATAACGCATAACGCATAACGCATAACGCATAACGCATAACGCATAACGCATAACGCATAACGCATAACGCATAACGCATAACGCATAACGCATAACGCATAACGCATAACGCATAACGCATAACGCATAACGCGTAACGCAAAACTCATAACGCATAACGCATAACGCATAACGCATAACGCATAACGCATAACGCATAACGCATAACGCATAACGCATAACGCATATGGCATAAGCATAACGCATAACGCATAACGCATAACGCATAACGCATAACGCATAACGCATAACGCATAACGCATAACGCATAACGCATAACGCATAACGCATAACGCATAACGCATAACGCATAACGCATAACGCATAACGCATAACGCATAACGCATAACGCATAACGCATAACGCATAACGCATAACGCATAACGCATAACGCATAACGCATAACGCATAACGCATAACGCATAACGCATAACGCATAACGCATAACGCATAACGCATAACGCATAACGCATAACGCATAACGCATAACGCATAACGCATAACGCATAACGCATAACGCATAACGCATAACGCATAACGCATAACGCATAACGCATAACGCATAACGCATAACGCATAACGCATAACGCATAACGCATAACGCATAACGCATAACGCATAACGCATAACGCATAACGCATAACGCATAACGCATAACGCATAACGCATAACGCATAACGCATAACGCATAACGCATAACGCATAACGCATAACGCATAACGCATAACGCATAACGCATAACGCATAACGCATAACGCATAACGCATAACGCATAACGCATAACGCATAACGCATAACGCATAATGCATAACGCATAACGCATAACGCATAAGGCATAAGCATAACGCATAACGCATAACGCATAACGCATAACGCATAACGCATAACGCGTAACGCAAAACTCATAACGCATAACGCATAAAGCATTACGCATAACGCATAACGCATAACGCATATGGCATAAGCATAACGCATAACGCATAACGCATAACGCATAACGCATAACGCATAACGCATAACGCATAACGCATAACGCATAACGCATTACGCATAACGCATAACGCATAACGCATAACGCATAAGGCATAAGCATAACGCATAATGCATAACGCATAACGCATAACGCATAACGCGTAACGCATAAGGCATAAGCATAACGCATAATGCATAACGCATAACGCATAACGCATAACGCATAACGCGTAACGCAAGACTCATAACGCATAACGCATAACGCATAACGCATAACGCATAACGCATATGGCATAACGCATAATGCAAAAGTCATAACGCATAACGCATAACGCATAACGCATAACGCATAACGCATAACGCATAACGCATAACGCGTAACGCAAAACTCATAACGCATAACGCATAACGCATAACGCATAACGCATAACGCATAACGCATAACGCATAACGCATAACGCATAACGCATAACGCATAACGCATAACGCATAACGCATAACGCATAACGCATAACGCATAACGTATAACGCATAACGCATAACGCATAACGCATAACGCATAACGCATAACGCATAACGCATAACGCATAACGCATAACGCATAACGCATAACGCATAACGCATAACGCATAACGCATAACGCATAACGCATAACGCATAACGCATAACGCATAACGCATAACGCATAACGCATAACGCATAACGCATAACGCATAACGCATAACGCATAACGCATAACGCATAACGCATAACGCATAACGCATAACGCATAACGCATAACGCATAACGCATAACGCATAACGCATAACGCATAACGCATAACGCATAACGCATAACGCATAACGCATAACGCATAACGCATAACGCATAACGCATAACGCATAACGCATAACGCATAACGCATAACGCATAACGCATTACGCATAACGCATAACGCATAACGCATAACGCATAACGCATAACGCATAACGCATAACGCATAACGCATAACGCATAACGCATAACGCATAACGCATAACGCATAACGCATAACGCATAACGCATAACGCATAACGCATAACGCATAACGCATAACGCATAACGCATAACGCATAACGCATAACGCATAACGCATAACGCATAACGCATAACGCATAACGCATAACGCATAACGCATAACGCATAACGCATAACGCATAACGCATAACGCAGAACGCATAACGCATAACGCATAACGCACAACGCACAACGCACAACGCACAACGCACAACGCACAACGCACAACGCACAACGCACAACGCACAACGCACAACGCACAACGCACAACGCATAACGCATAACGCATAACGCATAACGCATAACGCATAACGCATAACGCATAACGCATAACGCATAACGCATAACGCATAACGCATAACGCATAACGCATAACGCATAACGCATAACGCATAACGCATAACGCATAACGCATAACGCATGACGCACAACGCGTAACGCAAAACTCATAACGCATAACGCATAACGCATAACGCATAACGCATAACGCATAACGCATAACGCATAACGCATAACGCATAACGCATAACGCATATGGCATAAGCATAACGCATATGGCATAAGCATAACGCATAACGCATAACGCATAACGCATAACGCATAACGCATAACGCATAACGCATAACGCATAACGCATAACGCATAACGCATAACGCGTAACGCGTAACGCATCACGCATAACGCATAACGCATAACGCGTAACGCGTAACGCGTAACGCGTAACACATAACGCATAACGCATAACGCATAACGCCTAACGCATAACGCATAACGCATAACGCATTACGCATAACGCCTAAAGCATAACGCATAACGCATAACGCATAACGCATAACGCATAACGCATAACGCATAACGCATAACGCATAACGCATAACGCATAACGCATAACGCATAACGCATAACGCATAACGCATAACGCATAACGCATAACGCATAACGCATAACGCATAACGCATAACGCATAACGCATAACGCATAACGCATAACGCATAACGCATAACGCATGTCGCATGACGCACAACGCATAACGCATAACGCATAACGCATAACGCATAACGCATAACGCATAACGCATTACGCATAACGCATAACGCATAACGCATAAGGCATAAGCATAACGCATAATGCATAACGCATAACGCATAACGCATAACGCGTAACGCATAAGGCATAAGCATAACGCATAACGCATAACGCATAACGCCTAACGCATAACGCATAACGCATTACGCATAACGCCTAAAGCATAACGCATAACGCATAACGCATAACGCATAACGCATAACGCATAACGCATAACGCATAACGCATAACGCATAACGCATAACGCATAACGCATAACGCATAACGCATAACGCATAACGCATAACGCATAACGCATAACGCATAACGCATAACGCATAACGCATAACGCATAACGCATAACGCATAACGCATAACGCATAACGCATAACGCATAACGCATAACGCATAACGCATAACGCATAACGCATAACGCATAACGCATAACGCATAACGCATAACGCATAACGCATAACGCATAACGCATAACGCATAACGCATAACGCATAACGCATAACGCATAACGTATAACGCATAACGCATAACGCATAACGCATAACGCATAACGCATAACGTATAAACCATGAGGCATAACGCATAGCCCATAACGCATAACGCATAACGCATAACGCATAACGCATAACGCATAACGCATAACGCATAACGCATAACGCATAACGCATAACGCATAACGCATAACGCATAACGCATAACGCATAACGCATAACGCATAACGCATAACGCATAACGCATAACGCATAACGCATAACGCATAACGCATAACGCATAACGCATAACGCATAACGCATAACGCATAACGCATAACGCATAACGCATAACGCATAACGCATAACGCATAACGCATAACGCATAACGCATAACGCATAACGCATAACGCATAACGCATAACGCATAACGCATGTCGCATGACGCACAACGCATAACGCATAACGCATAACGCATAACGCATAACGCATAACGCATAACGCATAACGCATATGGCATAAGCATAACGCATAACGCATAACGCATAACGCATAACGCATAACGCATAACGCATAACGCATAACGCATAACGCATAACGCATAACGCATAACGCATAACGCATAACGCATAACGCATAACGCATAACGCATAACGCATAACGCATAACGCATAACGCATAACGCATAACGCATAACGCATAACGCATAACGCATAACGCATAACGCATAACGCATAACGCATAACGCATAACGCATAACGCATAACGCATAACCCATAACGCATAACGCATAACGCGTAACGGAAAACTCATAACGCATAACGCATAACGCATAACGCATAACGCATAACGCATAACGCATAACGCATAACGCATAACGCATAACGCATAACGCATAACGCATAACGCATAACGCATAACGCATAACGCATAACGCATAACGCATAACGCATAACGCATAACGCATAACGCATAACGCATAACGCATAACGCATAACGCATAACGCATAACGCATAACGCATAACGCATAACGCATAACGCATAACGCATAACGCATAACGCATAACGCATAACGCATAACGCATAATGCATAACGCATAACGCATAACGCATAAGGCATAAGCATAACGCATAACGCATAACGCATATCGCATAACGCATAACGCATAACGCATAACGCATAACGCATAACGCGTAACGCAAAACTCATAACGCATAACGCATAACGCATAACGCATAACGCATAACGCGTAACGCAAAACTCATAACGCATAACGCATAACGCATAACGCATAACGCATAACGCATAACGCATATGGCATAAGCATAACGCATAACGCATAACGCATAACGCATAACGCATAACGCATAACGCATAACGCATAACGCATAACGCATAACGCATAACGCATAACGCATAACGCATAACGCATAACGCATAACGCATAACGCATAACGCATAACGCATAACGCATAACGCATAACGCATAACGCATAACGCATAACGCATAACGCATAACGCATAACGCATAACGCATAACGCATAACGCATAACGCATAACGCATAACGCATAACGCATAACGCATAACGCATAACGCATAACGCATAACGCATAACGCATAACGCATAACGCATAACGCATAACGCATAACGCATAACGCATAACGCATAACGCATAACGCATAACGCATAACGCATAACGCATAACCCATAACGCATAACGCATAACGCGTAACGGAAAACTCATAACGCATAACGCATAACGCATAACGCATAACGCATAACGCATAACGCATAACGCATAACGCATAACGCATAACGCATAACGCATAACGCATAACGCATAACGCATAACGCATAACGCATAACGCATAACGCATAACGCATAACGCATAACGCATAACGCATAACGCATAACGCATAACGCATAACGCATAACGCATAACGCATAACGCATAACGCATAACGCATAACGCATAACGCATAACGCATAACGCATAACGCATAACGCATAATGCATAACGCATAACGCATAACGCATAAGGCATAAGCATAACGCATAACGCATAACGCATATCGCATAACGCATAACGCATAACGCATAACGCATAACGCATAACGCGTAACGCAAAACTCATAACGCATAACGCATAACGCATAACGCATAACGCATAACGCGTAACGCAAAACTCATAACGCATAACGCATAACGCATAACGCATAACGCATAACGCATAACGCATATGGCATAAGCATAACGCATAACGCATAACGCATAACGCATAACGCATAACGCATAACGCATAACGCATAACGCATAACGCATAACGCATAACGCATAACGCATAACGCATAACGCATAACGCATAACGCATAACGCATAACGCATAACGCATAACGCATAACGCATAACGCATAACGCATAACGCATAACGCATAACGCATAACGCATAACGCATAACGCATAACGCATAACGCATAACGCATGTCGCATGACGCACAACGCATAACGCATAACGCATAACGCATAACGCATAACGCATAACGCATTACGCATAACGCATAACGCATAACGCATAAGGCATAAGCATAACGCATAATGCATAACGCATAACGCATAACGCATAACGCGTAACGCATAAGGCATAAGCATAACGCATAATGCATAACGCATAACGCATAACGCATAACGCGTAACGCAAGACTCATAACGCATAACGCATAACGCATAACGCATAACGCATATGGCATAACGCATAATGCATAACGCATAACGCATAACGCATAACGCATAACGCATAACGCATAACGAATAACGCATAACGCATAACGCATAACGCATAACGCATAACGCATAACGCATAACGCATAACGCGTAACGCAAAACTCATAACGCATAACGCATAACGCATAACGCATAACGCATAACGCATAACGCATATGGCATAAGCATAACGCATAACGCATAACGCATAACGCATAACGCATAACGCATAACGCATAACGCATAACGCATAACGCATAACGTATAAACCATGAGGCATAACGCATAGCCCATAACGCATAACGCATAATGCAAAAGTCATAACGCATAACGCATAACGGATAACGCATAACGCATAACGCATAACGCATAACGCATAACGCATAACGCATAACGCATAACGCATAACGCATAACGCATAACGCATAACGCATAACGCATAACGCATAACGCATAACGCGTAACGCATAACGCATAACGCATAACGCATAACGCGTAACGCAAAACTCATAACGCATAACGCATAACGCATAACGCATAACGCATAACGCATAACGCATAACGCATAACGCATAACGCGTAACGCATAACGCATAACGCATAACGCATAACGCATATGGCATAAGCATAACGCATAACGCATAACGCATAACGCATAACGCATAACGCATAACGCATAACGCATAACGCATAACGCATAACGCATAACGCATAACGCATAACGCATAACGCATAACGCATAACGCATAACGCATAACGCATAACGCATAACGCATAACGCATAACGCATAACGCATAACGCATAACGCATAACGCATAACGCATAACGCATAACGCATAACGCATAACGCATAACGCATAACGCATAACGCATAACGCATAACGCATAACGCATAACGCATAACGCATAACGCATAACGCATAACGCATAACGCATAACGCATAACGCATAACGCATAACGCATAACGCATAACGCATAACGCATAACGCATAACGCATAACGCATAACGCATAACGCATAACGCATAACGCATAACGCATAACGCATAACGCATAACGCATAACGCATAACGCATAACGCATAACGCATAACGCATAACGCATAACGCATAACGCATAACGCATAACGCATAACGCATAACGCATAACGCATAATGCATAACGCATAACGCATAACGCATAAGGCATAAGCATAACGCATAACGCATAACGCATATCGCATAACGCATAACGCATAACGCATAACGCATAACGCATAACGCGTAACGCAAAACTCATAACGCATAACGCATAACGCATAACGCATAACGCATAACGCGTAACGCAAAACTCATAACGCATAACGCATAACGCATAACGCATAACGCATAACGCATAACGCATATGGCATAAGCATAACGCATAACGCATAACGCATAACGCATAACGCATAACGCATAACGCATAACGCATAACGCATAACGCATAACGCATAACGCATAACGCATAACGCATAACGCATAACGCATAACGCATAACGCATAACGCATAACGCATAACGCATAACGCATAACGCATAACGCATAACGCATAACGCATAACGCATAACGCATAACGCATAACGCATAACGCATAACGCATAACGCATGTCGCATGACGCACAACGCATAACGCATAACGCATAACGCATAACGCATAACGCATAACGCATTACGCATAACGCATAACGCATAACGCATAAGGCATAAGCATAACGCATAATGCATAACGCATAACGCATAACGCATAACGCGTAACGCATAAGGCATAAGCATAACGCATAATGCATAACGCATAACGCATAACGCATAACGCGTAACGCAAGACTCATAACGCATAACGCATAACGCATAACGCATAACGCATATGGCATAACGCATAATGCATAACGCATAACGCATAACGCATAACGCATAACGCATAACGCATAACGAATAACGCATAACGCATAACGCATAACGCATAACGCATAACGCATAACGCATAACGCATAACGCGTAACGCAAAACTCATAACGCATAACGCATAACGCATAACGCATAACGCATAACGCATAACGCATATGGCATAAGCATAACGCATAACGCATAACGCATAACGCATAACGCATAACGCATAACGCATAACGCATAACGCATAACGCATAACGTATAAACCATGAGGCATAACGCATAGCCCATAACGCATAACGCATAATGCAAAAGTCATAACGCATAACGCATAACGGATAACGCATAACGCATAACGCATAACGCATAACGCATAACGCATAACGCATAACGCATAACGCATAACGCATAACGCATAACGCATAACGCATAACGCATAACGCATAACGCATAACGCGTAACGCATAACGCATAACGCATAACGCATAACGCGTAACGCAAAACTCATAACGCATAACGCATAACGCATAACGCATAACGCATAACGCATAACGCATAACGCATAACGCATAACGCGTAACGCATAACGCATAACGCATAACGCATAACGCATATGGCATAAGCATAACGCATAACGCATAACGCATAACGCATAACGCATAACGCATAACGCATAACGCATAACGCATAACGCATAACGCATAACGCATAACGCATAACGCATAACGCATAACGCATAACGCATAACGCATAACGCATAACGCATAACGCATAACGCATAACGCATAACGCATAACGCATAACGCATAACGCATAACGCATAACGCATAACGCATAACGCATAACGCATAACGCATAACGCATAACGCATAACGCATAACGCATAACGCATAACGCATAACGCATAACGCATAACGCATAACGCATAACGCATAACGCATAACGCATAACGCATAACGCATAACGCATAACGCATAACGCATAACGCATAACGCATAACGCATAACGCATAACGCATAACGCATAACGCATAACGCATAACGCATAACGCATAACGCATAACGCATAACGCATAATGCATTACGCATAACGCATAACGCATAAGGCATAAGCATAACGCATAACGCATAACGCATAACGCATAACGCATAACGCATAACGCGTAACGCAAAACTCATAACGCGTAACGCATAACGCATAACGCATAACGCATAACGCATATGGCATAAGCATAACGCATAACGCATAACGCATAACGCATAACGCATAACGCATAACGCATAACGCATAACGCATAACGCATAACGCATAACGCATAACGCATAACGCATAACGCATAACGCATAACGCATAACGCATAACGCATAACGCATAACGCATAACGCATAACGCATAACGCATAACGCATAACGCATAACGCATAACGCATAACGCATAACGCATAACGCCTAACGCATAACGCATAACGCATAACGCATTACGCATAACGCCTAAAGCATTACGCATAACGCATAACGCATAACGCATAACGCATAACGCATAACGCATAACGCATAACGCATAACGCATAACGCATAACGCATAACGCATAACGCATAACGCACAACGCACAACGCACAACGCACAACGCACAACGCACAACGCACAACGCACAACGCACAACGCACAACGCACAACGCACAACGCACAACGCACAACGCACAACGCACAACGCATAACGCATAACGCATAACGCATAACGCATAAAGCAAAAGTCATAACGCATAACGCATAACGCATAACGCATAACGCATAACGCATAACGCACAACGCACAACGCACAACGCACAACGCACAACGCACAACGCACAACGCACAACGCACAACGCACAACGCACAACGCACAACGCACAACGCACAACGCACAACGCACAACGCATAACGCATAACGCATAACGCATAACGCATAACGCATAACGCATAACGCATAACGCATAACGCATAACGCATAACGCATAACGCATAACGCAGAACGCATAACGCACAACGCACAACGCACAACGCACAACGCACAACGCACAACGCCTAAAGCATTACGCATAACGCATTACGCATAACGCATTACACATAACGCCTAAAGCATAACGCATAACGCATAACGCATAACGCATAACGCATAACGCATAACGCATAACGCATAACGCATAACGCATAACGCATAACGCATAACGCATAACGCATAACGCATAACGCATAACGCATAACGCATAACGCATAACGCATAACGCATAACGCATAACGCATAACGCATAACGCATAACGCATAACGCATAACGCATAACGCATAACGCATAACGCATAACGCATAACGCATAACGCATAACGCATAACGCATAACGCATAACGCACAACGCACAACGCACAACGCACAACGCACAACGCACAACGCACAACGCACAACGCACAACGCACAACGCACAACGCACAACGCACAACGCACAACGCACAACGCACAACGCACAACGCACAACGCACAACGCACAACGCACAACGCATAACGCATAACGCATAACGCATAACGCATAACGCATAACGCATAACGCATAACGCATAACGCATAACGCATAACGCATAACGCATAACGCATAACGCATAACGCATAACGCATAACGCATAACGCATAACGCATAACGCATAACGCATAACGCATAACGCATAATGCATAACGCATAACGCATAACGCATAAGGCATAAGCATAACGCATAACGCATAACGCATAACGCATAACGCATAACGCATAACGCGTAACGCAAAACTCATAACGCGTAACGCATAACGCATAACGCATAACGCATAACGCATATGGCATAAGCATAACGCATAACGCATAACGCATAACGCATAACGCATAACGCATAACGCATAACGCATAACGCATAACGCATAACGCATAACGCATAACGCATAACGCATAACGCATAACGCATAACGCATAACGCATAACGCATAACGCATAACGCATAACGCATAACGCATAACGCATAACGCATAACGCATAACGCATAACGCATAACGCATAACGCATAACGCATAACGCATAACGCATAACGCATAACGCATAACGCATTACGCATAACGCCTAAAGCATAACGCATTACGCATAACGCCTAAAGCATAACGCATAACGCATAACGCATAACGCATAACGCATAACGCATAACGCATAACGCATAACGCATAACGCATAACGCATAACGCATAACGCATAACGCATAACGCATAACGCATAACGCATAACGCATAACGCATAACGCATAACGCATAACGCATAACGCATAACGCATAACGCATAACGCATAACGCATAACGCATAACGCATAACGCCTAACGCATAACGCATTACGCATAACGCATTACGCATAACGCCTAAAGCATAACGCATAACGCATAACGCATAACGCATAACGCATAACGCATAACGCATAACGCATAACGCATAACGCATAACGCATAACGCATAACGCATAACGCATAACGCATAACGCATAACGCATAACGCATAATGCATAACGCATAACGCATAACGCATAAGGCATAAGCATAACGCATAACGCATAACGCATAACGCATAACGCATAACGCATAACGCATAACGCGTAACGCAAAACTCATAACGCGTAACGCATAACGCATAACGCATAACGCATAACGCATATGGCATAAGCATAACGCATAACGCATAACGCATAACGCATAACGCATAACGCATAACGCATAACGCATAACGCATAACGCATAACGCATAACGCATAACGCATAACGCATAACGCATAACGCATAACGCATAACGCATAACGCATAACGCATAACGCATAACGCATAACGCATAACGCATAACGCATAACGCATAACGCATAACGCATAACGCATAACGCATAACGCATAACGCATAACGCATAACGCATAACGCATAACGCATAACGCATAACGCATAACGCATAACGCATAACGCATAACGCATAACGCATAACGCATAACGCATAACGCATAACGCATAACGCATAACGCATAACGCATAACGCATAACGCATAACGCATAACGCATAACGCATAACGCATAACGCATAACGCAGAACGCACAACGCACAACGCACAACGCACAACGCACAACGCACAACGCACAACGCACAACGCACAACGCACAACGCACAACGCACAACGCACAACGCACAACGCACAACGCACAACGCATAACGCATAACGCATAACGCATAACGCATAACGCATAACGCATAACGCATAACGCATAACGCATAACGCATAACGCATAACGCATAACGCATAACGCATAACGCATAACGCATAACGCATAACGCATAACGCATAACGCATAACGCATAACGCATAACGCATAACGCATAACGCATAACGCATAACGCATAACGCATAACGCATAACGCATAACGCATAACGCATAACGCATAATGCATAACGCATAACGCATAACGCATAAGGCATAAGCATAACGCATAACGCATAACGCATAACGCATAACGCATAACGCATAACGCATAACGCGTAACGCAAAACTCATAACGCGTAACGCATAACGCATAACGCATAACGCATAACGCATAACGCATAACGCATAACGCATAACGCATAACGCATAACGCATAACGCATAACGCATAACGCATAACGCATAACGCATAACGCATAACGCATAACGCATAACGCATAACGCATAACGCATAACGCATAACGCATAACGCATAACGCATAACGCATAACGCATAACGCCTAACGCATAACGCATAACGCATAACGCATTACGCATAACGCCTAAAGCATAACGCATAACGCATAACGCATAACGCATAACGCATAACGCATAACGCATAACGCATAACGCATAACGCATAACGCATAACGCATAACGCATAACGCATAACGCATAACGCATAACGCATAACGCATAACGCATAACGCATAACGCATAACGCATAACGCATAACGCATAACGCATAACGCATAACGCATAACGCCTAACGCATAACGCATTACGCATAACGCCTAAAGCATAACGCATAACGCATAACGCATAACGCATAACGCATAACGCATAACGCATAACGCATAACGCATAACGCATAACGCATAACGCATAACGCATAACGCATAACGCATAACGCATAACGCATAACGCATAACGCATAACGCATAACGCATAACGCATAACGCATAACGCATAACGCATAACGCATAACGCATAACGCATAACGCATAACGCATAACGCATAACGCATAATGCATAACGCATAACGCATAACGCATAAGGCATAAGCATAACGCATAACGCATAACGCATAACGCATAACGCATAACGCATAACGCGTAACGCAAAACTCATAACGCGTAACGCATAACGCATAACGCATAACGCATAACGCATATGGCATAAGCATAACGCATAACGCATAACGCATAACGCATAACGCATAACGCATAACGCATAACGCATAACGCATAACGCATAACGCATAACGCATAACGCATAACGCATAACGCATAACGCATAACGCATAACGCATAACGCATAACGCATAACGCATAACGCATAACGCATAACGCATAACGCATAACGCATAACGCATAACGCATAACGCATAACGCATAACGCATAACGCATAACGCCTAACGCATAACGCATAACGCATAACGCATTACGCATAACGCCTAAAGCATTACGCATAACGCATAACGCATAACGCATAACGCATAACGCATAACGCATAACGCATAACGCATAACGCATAACGCATAACGCATAACGCATAACGCATAACGCATAACGCATAACGCATAACGCATAACGCATAACGCATAACGCATAACGCATAACGCATAACGCATAACGCATAACGCATAACGCATAACGCATAACGCATAACGCATAACGCCTAACGCATAACGCATAACGCATAACGCATTACGCATAACGCCTAAAGCATTACGCATAACGCATTACGCATAACGCATTACGCATAACGCCTAAAGCATAACGCATAACGCATAACGCATAACGCATAACGCATAACGCATAACGCATAACGCATAACGCATAACGCATAACGCATAACGCATAACGCATAACGCATAACGCATAACGCATAACGCATAACGCATAACGCATAACGCATAACGCATAACGCATAACGCATAACGCATAACGCATAACGCATAACGCATAACGCATAACGCATAACGCATAACGCATAACGCATAACGCATAACGCATAACGCATAACGCATAACGCATAACGCATAACGCATAACGCATAACGCATAACGCACAACGCACAACGCACAACGCACAACGCACAACGCACAACGCACAACGCACAACGCACAACGCACAACGCACAACGCACAACGCACAACGCACAACGCACAACGCACAACGCACAACGCATAACGCATAACGCATAACGCATAACGCATAACGCATAACGCATAACGCATAACGCATAACGCATAACGCATAACGCATAACGCATAACGCATAACGCATAACGCATAACGCATAACGCATAACGCATAACGCATAACGCATAACGCATAACGCATAATGCATAACGCATAACGCATAACGCATAAGGCATAAGCATAACGCATAACGCATAACGCATAACGCATAACGCATAACGCATAACGCGTAACGCAAAACTCATAACGCGTAACGCATAACGCATAACGCATAACGCATAACGCATATGGCATAAGCATAACGCATAACGCATAACGCATAACGCATAACGCATAACGCATAACGCATAACGCATAACGCATAACGCATAACGCATAACGCATAACGCATAACGCATAACGCATAACGCATAACGCATAACGCATAACGCATAACGCATAACGCATAACGCATAACGCATAACGCATAACGCATAACGCATAACGCATAACGCATAACGCATAACGCATAACGCATAACGCATAACGCATAACGCATAACGCATAACGCATAACGCATAACGCATAACGCATAACGCATAACGCATAACGCATAACGCATAACGCATAACGCATAACGCATAACGCATAACGCATAACGCATAACGCATAACGCATAACGCATAACGCATAACGCATAACGCATAACGCATAACGCATAACGCATAACGCATAACGCATAACGCATAACGCATAACGCATAACGCATAATGCATAACGCATAACGCATAACGCATAAGGCATAAGCATAACGCATAACGCATAACGCATAACGCATAACGCATAACGCATAACGCGTAACGCAAAACTCATAACGCATAACGCATAAAGCATTACGCATAACGCATAACGCATAACGCATATGGCATAAGCATAACGCATAACGCATAACGCATAACGCATAACGCATAACGCATAACGCATAACGCATAACGCATTACGCATAACGCATAACGCATAACGCATAACGCATAAGGCATAAGCATAACGCATAATGCATAACGCATAACGCATAACGCATAACGCGTAACGCATAAGGCATAAGCATAACGCATAATGCATAACGCATAACGCATAACGCATAACGCATAACGCGTAACGCAAGACTCATAACGCATAACGCATAACGCATAACGCATAACGCATAACGCATATGGCATAACGCATAATGCAAAAGTCATAACGCATAACGCATAACGCATAACGCATAACGCATAACGCATAACGCGTAACGCAAAACTCATAACGCATAACGCATAACGCATAACGCATA
Organism: Lasioglossum baleicum; assembly: GCF_051020765.1. Lineage (NCBI taxonomy): Eukaryota > Metazoa > Arthropoda > Insecta > Hymenoptera > Halictidae > Lasioglossum > Lasioglossum baleicum. The sequence goes on from NW_027469536.1 coordinate 98,744, forward strand.
ACGCATAACGCATAACGCATAACGCATAACGCATAACGCATAACGCATAACGCATAACGCATAACGCATAACGCATAACGCATAACGCATAACGTATAACGCATAACGCATAACGCATAACGCATAACGCATAACGCATAACGCATAACGCATAACGCATAACGCATAACGCATAACGCATAACGCATAACGCATAACGCATAACGCATAACGCATAACGCATAACGCATAACGCATAACGCATAACGCATAACGCATAACGCATAACGCATAACGCATAACGCATAACGCATAACGCATAACGCATAACGCATAACGCATAACGCATAACGCATAACGCATAACGCATAACGCATAACGCATAACGCATAACGCATAACGCATAACGCATAACGCATAACGCATAACGCATAACGCATAACGCATAACGCATAACGCATAACGCATAACGCATAACGCATGACGCACAACGCGTAACGCAAAACTCATAACGCATAACGCATAACGCATAACGCATAACGCATAACGCATAACGCATAACGCATAACGCATAACGCATAACGCATATGGCATAAGCATAACGCATATGGCATAAGCATAACGCATAACGCATAACGCATAACGCATAACGCATAACGCATAACGCATAACGCGTAACGCGTAACGCATAACGCATAACGCATAACGCATAACGCGTAACGCGTAACGCGTAACGCGTAACACATAACGCATATCGCATAACGCATAACGCATAACGCATAACGCCTAACGCATAACGCATAACGCATAACGCATTACGCATAACGCCTAAAGCATAACGCATAACGCATAACGCATAACGCATAACGCATAACGCATAACGCATAACGCATAACGCATAACGCATAACGCATAACGCATAACGCATAACGCATAACGCATAACGCATAACGCATAACGCATAACGCATAACGCATAACGCATAACGCATAACGCATAACGCATAACGCATAACGCATAACGCATGTCGCATGACGCACAACGCATAACGCATAACGCATAACGCATAACGCATAACGCATAACGCATAACGCATAACGCATAACGCATTACGCATAACGCATAACGCATAACGCATAAGGCATAAGCATAACGCATAATGCATAACGCATAACGCATAACGCATAACGCATAACGCATAACGCATAACGCATAACGCATAACGCATAACGCATAACGCATAACGCATAACGCATAACGCATAACGCATAACGCATAACGCATAACGCATAACGCATAACGCATAACGCATAACGCATAACGCATAACGCATAACGCATAACGCATAACGCATAACGCATAACGCATAACGCATAACGCATAACGCATAACGCATAACGCATAACGCATAACGCATAACGCATAACGCATAACGCATAACGCATAACGCATAACGCATAACGCATAACGCATAACGCATAACGCATAACGCATAACGCATAACGCATAACGCATAACGCATGACGCACAACGCGTAACGCAAAACTCATAACGCATAACGCATAACGCATAACGCATAACGCATAACGCATAACGCATAACGCATAACGCATAACGCATAACGCATAACGCATAACGCATAACGCATAACGCATATGGCATAAGCATAACGCATAACGCATAACGCATAACGCATAACGCATAACGCATAACGCATAACGCATAACGCATAACGCATAACGCATAACGCATAACGCATAACGCGTAACGCGTAACGCATAACGCATAACGCATAACGCATAACGCGTAACGCGTAACACATAACGCATATCGCATAACGCATAACGCATAACGCATAACGCCTAACGCATAACGCATAACGCATAACGCATAACGCATTACGCATAACGCCTAAAGCATAACGCATAACGCATAACGCATAACGCATAACGCATAACGCATAACGCATAACGCATAACGCATAACGCATAACGCATAACGCATAACGCATAACGCATAACGCATAACGCATAACGCATAACGCATAACGCATAACGCATAACGCATAACGCATAACGCATAACGCATAACGCATATGGCATAAGCATAACGCATAACGCATAACGCATAACGCATAACGCATAACGCATAACGCATAACGCATAACGCATAACGCATAACGCATAACGCATAACGCATAACGCATAACGCATAACGCATAACGCGTAACGCGTAACACATAACGCATATCGCATAACGCATAACGCATAACGCATAACGCCTAACGCATAACGCATAACGCATAACGCATTACGCATAACGCCTAAAGCATAACGCATAACGCATAACGCATAACGCATAACGCATAACGCATAACGCATAACGCATAACGCATAACGCATAACGCATAACGCATAACGCATAACGCATAACGCATAACGCATAACGCATAACGCATAACGCATAACGCATAACGCATAACGCATAACGCATAACGCATAACGCATAACGCATGTCGCATGACGCACAACGCATAACGCATAACGCATAACGCATAACGCATAACGCATAACGCATAACGCATTACGCATAACGCATAACGCATAACGCATAAGGCATAAGCATAACGCATAATGCATAACGCATAACGCATAACGCATAACGCGTAACGCATAAGGCATAAGCATAACGCATAACGCATAACGCATAACGCATAACGCATAACGCATAACGCATAACGCATAACGCATAACGCATAACGCATAACGCATAACGCATAACGCATAACGCATAATGCATAACGCATAACGCATAACGCATAAGGCATAAGCATAACGCATAACGCATAACGCATAACGCATAACGCATAACGCATAACGCATAACGCGTAACGCAAAACTCATAACGCGTAACGCATAACGCATAACGCATAACGCATAACGCATATGGCATAAGCATAACGCATAACGCATAACGCATAACGCATAACGCATAACGCATAACGCATAACGCATAACGCATAACGCATAACGCATAACGCATAACGCATAACGCATAACGCATAACGCATAACGCATAACGCATAACGCATAACGCATAACGCATAACGCATAACGCATAACGCATAACGCATAACGCATAACGCATAACGCATAACGCATAACGCATAACGCATAACGCATAACGCATAACGCATAACGCATAACGCATAACGCATAACGCATAACGCATAACGCATAACGCATAACGCATAACGCATAACGCATAACGCATAACGCATAACGCATAACGCATAACGCATAACGCATAACGCATAACGCATAACGCATAACGCATAACGCATAACGCATAACGCATAACGCATAACGCATAACGCATAACGCATAACGCATAACGCATAACGCATAACGCATAACGCATAACGCATAACGCATAACGCATAACGCATAACGCATAACGCATAACGCATAACGCATAACGCATAACGCATAACGCATGTCGCATGACGCACAACGCATAACGCATAACGCATAACGCATAACGCATAACGCATAACGCATAACGCATAACGCATATGGCATAAGCATAACGCATAACGCATAACGCATAACGCATAACGCATAACGCATAACGCATAACGCATAACGCATAACGCATAACGCATAACGCATAACGCATAACGCATAACGCATAACGCATAACGCATAACGCATAACGCATAACGCATAACGCATAACGCATAACGCATAACGCATAACGCATAACGCATAACGCATAACGCATAACCCATAACGCATAACGCATAACGCGTAACGGAAAACTCATAACGCATAACGCATAACGCATAACGCATAACGCATAACGCATAACGCATAACGCATAACGCATAACGCATAACGCATAACGCATAACGCATAACGCATAACGCATAACGCATAACGCATAACGCATAACGCATAACGCATAACGCATAACGCATAACGCATAACGCATAACGCATAACGCATAACGCATAACGCATAACGCATAACGCATAACGCATAACGCATAACGCATAACGCATAACGCATAACGCATAACGCATAACGCATAACGCATAACGCATAACGCATAACGCATAACGCATAACGCATAACGCATAACGCATAACGCATAATGCATAACGCATAACGCATAACGCATAAGGCATAAGCATAACGCATAACGCATAACGCATATCGCATAACGCATAACGCATAACGCATAACGCATAACGCATAACGCGTAACGCAAAACTCATAACGCATAACGCATAACGCATAACGCATAACGCATAACGCGTAACGCAAAACTCATAACGCATAACGCATAACGCATAACGCATAACGCATAACGCATATGGCATAATCATAACGCATAACGCATAACGCATAACGCATAACGCATAACGCATAACGCATAACGCATAACGCATAACGCATAACGCATAACGCATAACGCATAACGCATAACGCATAACGCATAACGCATAACGCATAACGCATAACGCATAACGCATAACGCATAACGCATAACGCATAACGCATAACGCATAACGCATAACGCATAACGCATAACGCATAACGCATAACGCATAACGCATGTCGCATGACGCACAACGCATAACGCATAACGCATAACGCATAACGCATAACGCATAACGCATAACGCATTACGCATAACGCATAACGCATAACGCATAAGGCATAAGCATAACGCATAATGCATAACGCATAACGCATAACGCATAACGCGTAACGCATAAGGCATAAGCATAACGCATAATGCATAACGCATAACGCATAACGCATAACGCGTAACGCAAGACTCATAACGCATAACGCATAACGCATATGGCATAACGCATAATGCATAACGCATAACGCATAACGCATAACGCATAACGCATAACGCATAACGCATAACGCATAACGCATAACGCATAACGCATAACGCATAACGCATAACGCATAACGCATAATGCATAACGCATAACGCATAACGCGTAACGCATAACGCATAACGCATAACGCATAACGCATATGGCATAAGCATAACGCATAACGCATAACGCATAACGCATAACGCATAACGCATAACGCATAACGCATAACGCATAACGCATAACGCATAACGCATAACGCATAACGCATAACGCATAACGCATAACGCATAACGCATAACGCATAACGCATAACGCATAACGCATAACGCATAACGCATAACGCATAACGCATAACGCATAACGCATAACGCATAACGCATAACGCATAACGCATAACGCATAACGCATAACGCATAACGCATAACGCATAACGCATAACGCATAACGCATAACGCATAACGCATAACGCATAACGCATAACGCATAACGCATAACGCATAACGCATAACGCATAACGCATAACGCATAACGCATAACGCATAACGCATAACGCATAACGCATAACGCATAACGCATAACGCATAACGCATAACGCATAATGCATTACGCATAACGCATAACGCATAAGGCATAAGCATAACGCATAACGCATAACGCATAACGCATAACGCATAACGCGTAACGCAAAACTCATAACGCGTAACGCATAACGCATAACGCATAACGCATAACGCATAACGCATAACGCATATGGCATAAGCATAACGCATAACGCAAAACGCATAACGCATAACGCATAACGCATAACGCATAACGCATAACGCATAACGCATAACGCATAACGCATAACGCATAACGCATAACGCATAACGCATAACGCATAACGCATAACGCATAACGCATAACGCATAACGCATAACGCATAATGCATAACGCATAACGCATAACGCATAAGGCATAAGCATAACGCATAACGCATAACGCATAACGCATAACGCATAACGCATAACGCGTAACGCATAACGCATAACGCATAACGCATAACGCATAACGCATAACGCATAACGCATAACGCATAACGCATAACGCATAACGCATAACGCATAACGCATAACGCATAACGCATAACGCATAACGCATAACGCATAACGCATAACGCATAACGCATAACGCATAACGCATAACGCATAACGCATAACGCATAACGCATAACGCATAACGCATAACGCATAACGCATAACGCATAACGCATAACGCATAACGCATAACGCATAACGCATAACGCATAACGCATAACGCATAACGCATAACGCATAACGCATAACGCATAACGCATAACGCATAACGCATAACGCATAACGCATAACGCATAACGCATAACGCATAACGCATAACGCATAACGCATAACGCATAACGCATAACGCATAACGCATAACGCATAACGCATAACGCATAACGCATAACGCATAACGCATAACGCATAACGCATAACGCATAATGCATTACGCATAACGCATAACGCATAAGGCATAAGCATAACGCATAACGCATAACGCATAACGCATAACGCATAACGCATAACGCGTAACGCAAAACTCATAACGCGTAACGCATAACGCATAACGCATAACGCATAACGCATATGGCATAAGCATAACGCATAACGCAAAACGCATAACGCATAACGCATAACGCATAACGCATAACGCATAACGCATAACGCATAACGCATAACGCATAACGCATAACGCATAACGCATAACGCATAACGCATAACGCATAACGCATAACGCATAACGCATAACGCATAACGCATAACGCATAACGCATAACGCATAACGCATAACGCATAACGCATAACGTATAACGCATAACGCATAACGCATAACGCATAACGCCTAACGCATAACGCATAACGCATAACGCATTACGCATAACGCCTAAAGCATAACGCATAACGCATAACGCATAACGCATAACGCATAACGCATAACGCATAACGCATAACGCATAACGCATAACGCATAACGCATAACGCATAACGCATAACGCATAACGCATAACGCATAACGCATAACGCATAACGCATAACGCATAACGCATAACGCATAACGCATAACGCATAACGCATAACGCATAACGCATAACGCATAACGCCTAACGCATAACGCATAACGCATAACGCATAACGCATAACGCACAACGCACAACGCACAACGCACAACGCACAACGCACAACGCACAACGCACAACGCACAACGCACAACGCACAACGCACAACGCACAACGCACAACGCACAACGCACAACGCATAACGCATAACGCATAACGCATAACGCATAACGCATAACGCATAACGCATAACGCATAACGCATAACGCATAACGCATAACGCATAACGCATAACGCATAACGCATAACGCATAACGCATAACGCATAACGCATAACGCATAACGCATAACGCATAACGCATAACGCATAACGCATAACGCATAACGCCTAACGCATAACGCATAACGCATAACGCATTACGCATAACGCCTAAAGCATAACGCATAACGCATAACGCATAACGCATAACGCATAACGCATAACGCATAACGCATAACGCATAACGCATAACGCATAACGCATAACGCATAACGCATAACGCATAACGCATAACGCATAACGCATAACGCATAACGCATAACGCATAACGCATAACGCATAACGCATAACGCATAACGCATAACGCATAACGCATAACGCCTAACGCATAACGCATAACGCATAACGCATTACGCATAACGCCTAAAGCATTACGCATAACGCATTACGCATAACGCATTACGCATAACGCCTAAAGCATAACGCATAACGCATAACGCATAACGCATAACGCATAACGCATAACGCATAACGCATAACGCATAACGCATAACGCATAACGCATAACGCATAACGCATAACGCATAACGCATAACGCATAACGCATAACGCATAACGCATAACGCATAACGCATAACGCATAACGCATAACGCATAACGCATAACGCATAACGCATAACGCATAACGCATAACGCATAACGCATAACGCATAACGCATAACGCACAACGCACAACGCACAACGCACAACGCACAACGCACAACGCACAACGCACAACGCACAACGCACAACGCACAACGCACAACGCACAACGCACAACGCACAACGCACAACGCATAACGCATAACGCATAACGCATAACGCATAACGCATAACGCATAACGCATAACGCATAACGCATAACGCATAACGCATAACGCATAACGCATAACGCATAACGCATAACGCATAACGCATAACGCATAACGCATAACGCATAACGCATAACGCATAACGCATAACGCATAACGCGTAACGCAAAACTCATAACGCGTAACGCATAACGCATAACGCATAACGCATAACGCATAACGCATAACGCATATGGCATAAGCATAACGCATAACGCATAACGCATAACGCATAACGCATAACGCATAACGCATAACGCATAACGCATAACGCATAACGCATAACGCATAACGCATAACGCATAACGCATAAC